>NC_042960.1:51693463-51993463 GCF_901001165.1 Salmo trutta | reverse complement strand
TTTCACAACCTGGGTGCATAATAATTAGTCATTATGTTTCAGTGACTGTATTACTGGCAGTCATGAATCATGACCACATTAAAATTCCATGTGACCGTTGAGTCACAGTAATCTAATTTACAGCAAAGAATAGTTACAGGGGATTAATGAACCGATTGAAAACTGGGGATGATTAGGTGGCCATGATGGTCAGATTGGGAATTTAGCCAGGAAACTGGGGTTAACACCCCTACTCTTACAATAAGTGTCATGGAATCTTTAGTGACCACCGAGTCAGACCACCCATTTAACATCCCGCCTGGAAAACCACACCCTACACAGGGTAATGTCCCCAATCATATAGAATTGTTTTAGACCAGAGGAAAAAGTGACTGACCAGAACCAACCCTGCTTAGCATCAGAGGCAGTGAGATTCAGGGTGGTGTGCTGCTGGCACATAGGCGATGTTGTTGGTTCATTGATTGTGCATATTTTATACATTCATAATGAATAGGTTGACACATTACCTTTAGCTACAGAATATCTCACCACCGGGAGTTTCCATCTCCTCTCTCTCCTTCCTTCCTTTCTCCAGTGCGAAGAGATAGGGACTGTCAACAGTTTAATGAAATGTGTTTCGTTGTGATAAAATTTCACTATTGATGTTTCTAAACAGATTTCACTAGGTTTCCCAAATTAAGCACTGGGTAGCTGCAGGAACAGGGTTGGAGAGTTTGGGCAGAATATCACCTGTCACACAGCAAGAGGCTGCATGCTCCTCAAACAGTGGTTGATGCTTGGAGTGGAATAACCGGAGTAGCCTGAAAAACAAACCAGCAGGGAAACGGCCTCCATTCATTACTTCAGTGCATATGGATGACATGTCTCTTTTTCCCTGTCCCTGTTCCTGTTCCTGTTCCTGTCCCTGTTCCTGTCCCTGTCCCTGTCCCTGTCCCTGTCCCTGTCCCTGTCCCTGTCCCTGTCCCTGTTCCTGTCCCTGTCCCTGTCCCTGTCCCTGTCCCTGTCCCTGTTCCTGTCCCTGTTCCTGTTCCTGTCCCTGTTCCTGTCCCTGTTCCTGTTCCTGTCCCTGTCCCTGTCCCTGTTCCTGTCCCTGTCCCTGTTCCTGTCCCTGTCCCTGTCCCTGTTCCTGTTCCTGTCCCTGTTCCTGTCCCTGTCCCTGTCCCTGTCCCTGTTCCTGTCCCTGTCCCTGTCCCTGTCCCTGTCCCTGTCCCTGTTCCTGTCCCTGTTCCTGTTCCTGTCCCTGTCCCTGTCCCTGTCCCTGTTCCTGTCCCTGTCCCTGTTCCTGTCCCTGTTCCTGTCCCTGTTCCTGTTCCTGTCCCTGTTCCTGTCCCTGTTCCTGCCCATTTGATAATAGGCCATTCTAAATCAAACCTAATTTTGCATATTAGTAAAGACAAGATTAAAATTAGAATAGAGAAAATATGATCACTTGATAAGAGTGATCATATTATCACTGTTTATCTATGCATAGTCACTTTACAAATGACCTCGACTAACCTGTACCCCAGCACATTGAATCGGTACCGGTAACCCCTGTATATAGCCTCGTTCTTGTTATGTCATTTTCTTGTTCCTTTGTATTTTTATTTTTTTTAAACTTTAGTTTGTTTAGTAAATATTTTAACTCTATTTCTTGAACTGCATTGTTGGTTAAGTGCTTGTAAGTAAACATTTCACGGTAAGGTCTACCTACACCTGTTGTATTCGGCGCATGTGACAAATACAATTTGATTTGAAAACCGCATGTCCAGCCTGAGACAAACAGAGTGCAATCATTTTTTTTGCTTCTTTCTCAAATCATCAATAGCCTATAGTCACCTCATGCAGCCCATGTAAGTTTAGATTTTTAAGACATTCTAAGGTTTGTATCATTAACAACTAAAGTTGCCAAATATCTCTAAATCTAGCATATATGACCTGTTTCAAATGATCACTTTTACGCTCAACATAGCCACTTCATATGCGCACTCACACCGGAGTGGGAAAAATATCCTTTCTATTTTTATTCAGCTACGTTCAATTATATTCTTCTTACTATAAAATCATATCAAATAATGTCACGGGACTTATAAGCATATCTTGTCAGCTAAATGAACAAGCCTACAGACTATGGCATGGAGCATAGCCAGATTACATACAGTATCTAGTCAGCTAAATGAACAAACCTACAGCCTATATCATGGAGCATAGCCAGATTACATACAGTATCTAGTCAGCTAAATGAACAAGCCTACAGCCTATATCATGGAGCATAGCCAGATTACATACAGTATCTAGTCAGCTAAATGAACAAGCCTACAGCCTATATCATGGAGGATAGCCAGATTACATACAGTATCTAGTCAGCTAAATGAACAAGCCTACAGCCTATATCATGGAGCATAGCCAGATTACATACAGTATCTAGTCAGCTAAATGAACAAGCCTACAGCCTATATCATGGAGAATAGCCAGATTACATACAGTATCTAGTCAGCTAAATGAACAAGCCTACAGCCTATATCATGGAGCATAGCCAGATTACATACAGTATCTAGTCAGCTAAATGAACAAGCCTACAGTCTATATCATGGAGCATAGCCAGATTACATACAGTATCTAGTCAGCTAAATGAACAAGCCTACAGCCTATATCATGGAGCATAGCAAGATTACATACAGTATCTAGTCAGCTAAATGAACAAGCCTACAGCCTATATCATGGAGCATAACCAGATTACATACAGTATCTTGTCAGCTAAATGAACAAGCCTACAGCCTATATCATGGAGCATAGTCAGATTACATACAGTATCTAGTCAGCTAAATGAACAAGCCTACAGCCTATATCATGGAGCATAGCCAGATTACATACAGTATCTAGTCAGCTAAATGAACAAGCCTACAGCCTATATCATGGAGCATAGCCAGATTACATACAGTATCTAGTCAGCTAAATGAACAAGCCTACAGCCTATATCATGGAGCATAGCCAGATTACATACAGTAGGCCAACTAATATTCTGTTCTTCTGAAAAAATCTACTATTCATATCATAATGTTTCTTTAGACCTGCCTAAAATAAATAGATTTATTGTGATGTGTATATAACATTTATTTATTCTACTTTTTTAAACGTAGATGTTTCAAAGGTGTGCATGAGCAGCTTGGTTGTATGGAGGCCTGGAGACCGGAGCTCTTTTGCATGACAATAACCAGCTGACCAAAATTTCATGACCGTCACAGCCCTAGTCACAACTCCTAATTAGTTCTAACCTTTCTCTATGTAATTCCCCAGAGACAGCATGTCTACATTTGAGGAGCTATCAGACATCTTCTCAGATCACAACAACTACCTGACCAGCCGAGAGCTGCTGATGAGGGTGAGACTCTGCTCTGTTAATACCATCATATGAGAAGGTTTGGCTGTTGGTGTAGTGATTGTGTGAATGTCGAATCACTACTACAATCAATCTACTTTTTCCCCTACAGGAGGGCACATCTAAATTTGCCAATCTGGAAGGCTGTGCAAAGGAGCACCAGAAACACACTCACAAACGACTCCAGCTGCAGAAGGAAATGGTGAGAGATGGAGCAAGCTACAAGCCACTGGCAGTTTGTGTTCAAGGCCCTGTTTGTTTACGTTTTAAGGAGGGGAGTCAAAGTGAGATAAACTTGGCTGTGCCTGCTGATGTACCGGTATGGTTTTTAATCATTGCTCTGTCTCTCCTCCCAGGGTGCCATGCAGGGGACGATACCTTACCTGGGCACCTTCCTGACAGACCTGACCATGTTAGATACTGCCCGGTCAGACCTAGTAGAGGTGAGCCTTACTATCATCCTACTCACTCATTCTGTTTGCTAGTAGAGACTTCTCCTGTGTGTTGTAGGGATTGGCATGAGTACTCAAATGGGCGTCAAAACCCGATCTTTAACCAGAGATCTTTTTTTTCTTCAAATACTGTAAAACTATTTGGTGGAATGTGCTTTGTGGCTTGTCCCAGAAAAACAAATGCTATTTTGTCTTGAAGACAACGTTAATTTGTTTTGTGTCCATTTGTACACGTGCATTTGCGGGGCACAACAAAAAAGAAACCAAGGCAAGCATCACACAGTTCTTCTCCCTAAATTCCCATTCCCCTCAGTGTCTCACTCCCTCAGTTGCATTCAGACCGCTCCCTATACACACACATGCTGAGTTTCCACACAATCTCCTGTTAGGCCTACAGTAATAAATGCCTATAATAACAGTGGAACAGTGGGTGGGAAAAAGGCCTCTAACTGATGGGATACACAAGCTACATTCCTTGCCAAATGATGACAGTTTTATCACAAATTCAAAATGGACAACAATGAGCTGCTGTTTTGGAATAATTGTGTCACGTCTGTTTTCCGCTACTTTGAGAACTGCTAGTGCCATTTTAGAATTGGTTATCCTAGGCTATAACCTCCCTAAACATAGACAGGTTCCACACTGAAAATAGGCAAAAACATTAGTTTGATAATGACAGAGCGTATTTTCAGCAGAATCATTAAAACTAGGGAGTTTGATAAAGACAGAGCGTATTTTCAGCAGAATCATTAAAACTAGGGAGTTTGATAAAGACAGAGCGTATTTTCAGCAGAATCATTAAAACTAGGGAGTTTGATAAAGACAGAGCGTATTTTCAGCAGAATCATTAAAACTAGGGAGTTTGATAAAGACAGAGCGTATTTTCAGCAGAATCATTAAAACTAGGGAGTTTGATAAAGACAGAGCGTATTTTCAGCAGAATCATTAAAACTAGGGAGTTTGATAAAGACAGAGCGTATTTTCAGCAGAATCATTAAAACTAGGCCGACTCACCAACTGGGTGTTGTGGCTGTAATTCATCACCATGCAGAGTTCAATTTGGAATTGTTCATCCATTTAGAAATTACAAAGAACAGGAAGAATAAACTAAATTATATGTCTATCGGCCTATTTTTATTTTACATTTAACCTTTTTAACTAGGCAAGTCAGTTAACAAATTCTTATTTACAAAGACGGCCTAGTAACAGTGGGTATACTGCCTTGTTCAGGGGCAGAACGAGCGATTTTTATACCTTGTCAGCTCGGGGATTTGATCTAGAAACCTTTCGGTTACTGGCCCAACGCTCTAACCACTAGGCTACCTGCTTCCCCTATATAGAAGAAAATGAGATAGATTTTGGTTTGTAACCCTGACATTTTTTTTCTTTCAATGCCCCAAAATAAGCCCCGTTACAAATGATCCCTCTTTGAGAATAACTGTTTCAGATCACTTCGCACTGGCAACTTTTTTCATTTGTATAACTATTCTGTTCTATTTTATTCTGTTATTGTCTTGACTGTGATAAGGGTTTGGGAAATAAGAGTCTTGTCTGCTAAATGAACAAAACAAGTCTGTCATTGCACAGCCATAGGCTTCTTCAAGTTAACCACTGCTGAGGTTTGTGCCTTTTTTGAAGACTGTGATCCACAATATAACCAGTTGATATTAGGCTTTACATAAATTTGTCGTAAATGGCAATATCTTTTTATTCTGAATATACAGTGCATTCGGAAAGTATTCAGACCACTTGACTTTTTCCACATTTTGTTACGTTACAGCCTTGTTATTCTAAAATAGATTACATTTTTTTCCCTCATTAATCTACACACAGTACCCCATAATGACAAAGCGAAAACAGGTTTTCAGAAATGTGAACAAATTTATTAAAACTAAAAAACGGATACCATATTCAGACCCTTTGCTATGAGACTTGAAAAGGAGCTCCGGTGCATCCTGTTTCCATTGATCCTCCTTGAGATGTTTACAACTTCATTGTAGTCCATCTGTGGTAAATTCAATTGATTGGACATGATTTGGAAAGGCACACATCTGTCTATATAAGGTCCCATAGTTATCAGAGCAAAAACTAAGCCATGAGATCGAAAGAATTGTCTGTTGAGCTCCGAGACAGGATTGTGTTGATGCACAGATCTGGGGAAGGGTACCAAAACATGTCTGCAGCATTGAAGGTCCCCAAGAACACATTAGCCTCCATCATTCTTAAATGGAAGAAGTTTGGAACCACCAAGACTCTTCCTAGAGCTGGCCAAACTGACCAATCGGGAGAGAAGGGTCTTGGTCAGGGAGAACCCGATGGCCACTCTGACAGAAATCCAGAGAGTTTCTGTGGAGAAGGGAGAACCTTCCAGAAGGACAAACATCTCTGCAGCATAATCAGGCCTTTATGGAAGAGTGGCCAGACGGAAGCCACTCCTCAGTAAAAGGCACATGGCAGCCGCTTGGAGTTTGCCAAAAGGCACCTAAAGACTCTCAGATCATGAGAAACAAGATTCTCTGGTCTGATGAAACCAAGATTGAACTCTTTGGTCTGAATGCCAAGCGTCATGTCTGGAGGAAACCTGGCACCATCCCTACGGTGAAGCATGGTGGTAGCAGCATCATGCTGTGCGGATGTTTTTCAGCGGCAGGGACTAGGAGACTAGTCAGGATTGAGGGGAAGGATAAATGGAGCAAAGTACAGAGATCCTTGATGAAAACCTGCTCCAGAGTGCTGAGGACCTCAGACTGGGGCGAAGGTTCACCTTCCAACAGGACAACGACCCTAAGCATACAGCCAAGACAACACAGGAGTGGCTTCGGGACAAGTTTCTGAATGTCCTTGAGTGGCCCAGCCAGATCCCAGACTTGAACCAGATCAAACATCTCTGGAGAGACCTGAAAATAGCTGTGCAGCAACGCTCACCATCCAACCTGACAGAGCTTGAGAGGATCTGCAGAGAAGAATGGGAGAAAAAGTGAAGGGGTCTGAATACTTTCCGAATGCACTCTATGTGAGGCAATTTGGATTAGTTATCTCCAATGGTTATGATAAGTTAGGCATTGTTGTGCACTGTTCGCATATGCATAAATACGCACATTTTTCCAGTGCGGACCTTGCCCTAGTGTTCTAAAAATAGATTTTTAATAAAAATAGAAACTCAGCACTCGAATGGTCAAAATATATCAAATGCCCTTCCCTAGTGTGTTGGTACTGCTGTTTGCAACTAGAGCATGAGTTCCCATTAGCATTTTAGTATTTGTTTGGCAGTTTTTAGAGTAGTCCACCACCACTGTTTGCTTAGCCTGCGCACTGTGGTAAACTACATGGCTCGTCGAACATCTCATTCCAAAATCATGGATATTAATATGGAGTTGTTTCCCTCTTTGCTTCTACAACAGCCTCCACTCTTCTGGGAAGGCTTTCCACTAGATGTTGGAACATTGCTACTGGGACTTGCTTCCATTCAACCACGAGCATTAGTGAGGTCGGGCACTGATGTTGGGTGATTAGGCCTGGCTCGCAGTCAGCGTTCCAATTCAGCCCAAAGGTGTTAGATGGGGTTGAGGTCAGGGCTCTGTGCAGGCCAGTCAAGTTCTTCCACACCGATCTCAACAAACAATTTATTTATGGACCTCACTTTGTGCACAGGGGCATTGTCATGCTGAAACAGGAAAGGGCTTTCACTGTTTCCACCAAGTTGGAAGCACAGAATCGTCTAGAATGTCATTGTATGCTTGTAGCATTAAGATTTTCCTTCACTGGAACTAAGGGGCCTAGCCCGAACCATGAAAAACAGCCTCAGACCAATATTCTTCCTCCACCAAAGTTTACAGTTGGCACTATGCATTGGGGCAGGTAGCGTTCTCCTGGTATCCGCCAAACCCAGATTCGTCCGTCGGACTGCCATATGCTGAAGTGTGATTCCTCACTCCAGAGAACGTGTTTCCGCTGCTCCAGAGTCCAATGGCGGCGAGCTTTACACGAGTCCAGCAGACACTTGGCATTGCACATGGTTTTCTTCAGCTTATGTTGCGGCTGCTTGGCCATGGAAACCCATTTCATGAAGCTCCTGGCGAACAGTTCTTGTGCTGACGTTGCTTCCAGAGGCAGTTTGGAACTCGGTATTGAGTGTTGCAACCGAGAACAGACCATTTTTACACGCTATGCGCTTCAGCACTCGGCAGTCATGTTCTGGGAGCTTGTGTGGCCTACCACATTGCGGCTGAGCCGTTGTTTCTCCAAGATGTTTCCACTTCACAATAACAGCACCTACAGTTGACCAGGGCAGCTCTAGCAGGGCAGAAATTTTACAAACTGACTTGTAAAGGTGGCATCCTATGACTGTTGAAAGTCACTGAGCTCTTCAGTACGGGCCATTCTACTGCCAATTTTTGTCTATGGAGATTGCATGGCTGTGTTCTCGATTTTATACACTTGTCAGCAATGGGTGTGGCTGAAATAGCCGAATCCACAAATTTGAATGGGTGTCCACATACTTTGTAGTGTATCTGCGTTCAGTCTGTCACACTGTCGCGTTTGTGTTGTCTGCAGGGGGGGCTAATCAACTTTGAGAAGAGGCGAAGGGTGAGTCTCATTTTGAACCTGTTCTAAACCACTAATTAGGTAAAGGGGACAAGTCATTGTTAGTAGTCAGCTTTATTGATATGACTGACCTTAATCTCTCTCTGACTCTCTTATTCAGGAGTTTGAGGTGATAGCTCAGATCAAGCTGCTGCAGTCTGCGTGTAACAGCTACTGTCTTAGTGCTGATGATGCCTTCCTGCGCTGGTTCAAGAACCAGCCCCAACACAGTGAGGAGGAGAGGTAAAAACAACATCATCAATCATTCACGCTATATGTACACAGTGTCTTCAGAAAGTGTTAATAACCCTTGACTTTTTCCACATTTTGTTGTTACAGCCTAAATTTAAAATGGATTAAATTGCAATTATTTATTTTTTTGTCACTGACCTACACACAATACCCCGTAATGTCAATGTAGAATTATGTTTTTAGAAATGTTTACAAATTAATTAAAAATGAAAACCTTTAGTGTCTTGAGTCAATAAGTGTTCAACCCCTTTGTTATGGATATCCCAAATAAGTTCAGCAGTAAAGATTTGCTTAACAAGTCACATAATAAGTTGCATGGACTCACTCTGTGTTCAATAATAGTGTTTAACATGATTTTTGAATGACTACCTCATCTCTGTACCCCCAAAAATACAATTATCTGTAAGGTCCCTCAGTCAAACTGTGAATTTCAAACACAGATACAACCACAAAGACCAAGGAGGTTTTCCAATGCCTCGCAAAGAAGGGCACCTATTGGTAGATGGTAAATCTTTTTCAAATAAGCAGACATTGAATATCCCTTTGAGCATGGTGACGTTATCAATTACTCTTTGGATGGTGTATCAATACACCCAGTCACTACAACGATACAGGCATCCTTCCTAACTCAGTTGCCGTACAGGAAGGAAACCACTCAGGGATTTCACAATGAGGCCAAACATTTACAGAGTTTAATGGCTGTGATAGGATGGATCAACAACATTGTAGTTAGTCTACAATACAAAAATAATTGACAGAGTGAAAAGGAAGCCTGTACAGAGTAAAAATATTTCAAAACGTGCATCCTGTTTTCAACAAGGCACTAAAATAATACTGCAAAAAAGATCGGCGAAGCAAATAACACTTTGTTTTCAGGACAAAAAGTTATGTTTGGGGCAAATCCAATAACAATAACCTGAAACAAAAGGCCAAATCTACACTGGATGTTCCTGAGTGGCCGAGTTAGTTTTTTACTTAAATCTACCTGAAAATCCTTGGCAATGGTTGTCTAGCAATGATCAACAACCAATCTGACAGAGCTTGAAGAATTCCGAAACTAATAATAGTCAAATATTGCACAATCCAGGTGTGGAAAGCTCTTAGAGATTTACCCAGAAAGACTCACAGCTGTAATCCCAGCCAAAGGTGCTTCTACAAATAATTGACTCAGGGGTGTGAATACTTATGTGAATTAGATATTTCTGCATTTCATTTTAAATACATTTGCTAAAATAAAAACATGTTTTGGGGTATGTGTGTGTGTGTGTGTTTCACACTTCCTGATATTTAATCCTAGTAAAAATTCCCTGTCTTAGGCCAGTTAGGATCACCACTTTATTTTAAGAATGTGAAATGTTAGAATAATAGTAGAGAGAATGATTGATTTATTTCAGCTTTTATTTCTTTCATCACATTCCCAGTGGGTCAGAAGTTTACATACACTCAATTAGTATTTGGTAGCATTGCCTATAAATTTTTTAATTTGGGTCAAACGTTTCGGGTAGCCTTCCACAAGCTTCCCACAATACGTTGGGTGAATTGTGGCCCATTCCTCCTGACAGAGCTGGTGTAACTGAGTCAGGTTTGTAGGCCTCCGTGCTCGCACATGCTTTTTCAGTTCACCCACAATTTTTCTATGGGATTGAGATCAGGGCTTTGTGATGGCCACTCCAATACCTTGACTTTGTTGTCCTTAAGCAATTTTGACACAACTTTGGAAGTATGCTTGGGGTCATTGTCCATTTGGAAGACCCATTTGCGACCAAGCTTTAACTTCTTGACTGATGTCTTGAGATGTTTCTTCAATATATCCACATAATTTTCCAGCCTCATGATGCCATCTATTTTGTGAAGTGCCACCAGTCCAGTCTCAAAGTTAACAGTGAAGAGGTGACACTGAGATGCTGGCCTTCTAGGCAGAGTCTCAAAGAAAAAGCCATATCTCAGACTGGCTGCTAAAAAGAAAAGATTAAGATGGGCAAAAGAACACAGACACTGGACAGAGGAACTCTGCCTAGAAGGCCAGTATCCCGGAGTCGTCTCTTCACTGTTGACGTTGAGACTGGTGTTTTGCCCTCTCTCCCTCTCTCTATGCTTTGCTCTCTTTCATTCTGATTGTTTGATTCATTATGCTGAGGCTAAATAGACTGGTAGCAGTGATGTCACAATTATTCTCTGTTCATCTCCTGCAGCCATGCCATGTCTTGTGACATTGAAGGAGTGGGAGACAGTAGTCCAACCTTACCCAAACTTCGCAAGAGCATGGTTAAGAGATTCAGCCTGTAAGTACACACTGGAGGAATTCAAAAATGAAGGATACTGTACTTTACATTTAGATTTACAAGAAATCTACCCTGAAATATAGACATTGTATTGTTGTAGAATTCCTAGGACTATCAGATTTGGAACCTTAGCCTTTGACATAATATTTGTTATGTTTTAACAGGAAACAGTTATATCAGTGTGATGTTAGATCTATCTGACCATTTTCCCTCTGTCACCAGACTGTTCCAAGGAGCAGACTCAGCAGGCTGTTACCCAGTGAGGGAAACACCTCGGTCGCCCCCTACTGGCAGCTCAGGGGAGAGCATGGACTCAGTCAGTGTGTCATCCAGTGACTCCAGCCCTTCAGACAGCGAGGGCCTAGGCATGACACCTATACACACTTCAGATGCACAGCAGAACAAGGTAAAGCACTAACACCCACTCCCCTATTGTTATATTACTTCAAGTATGTTTTACTAGCTAAGTTGGTGAGGGATTTACACACTCCATGTTTTTCATTTACTTTGTTCTGTATTGTCACATTTAGTTTTCCTATCATGTGTAAATAATTCTAGGTATTAACTAGTTGTTGTAGTTATGTCAGCATTGAGTCTGTATGTGTGCTAACTAATGTATCTGTTTGTGTCCAGGTGTCAGAGTCTTGCTATTGCATTTCTCTCCACACCATGGACACTACCTTGTCCTCAGCCAGTGTTCCTGTGACCCCGGCCTCACCCTTCCTCCCTGGCCCACCCTGCATGCACCGTCGCGTGGACTCCCCGACGCCCATGTCCCCCTCCTCTCCCCTGCCCCCTGCCTACAACACCCAGGCTCAGGACACCTGCATCATCAGAGTCAGCCTGGAGCAGGGCAACGGCAACCTCTACAAGAGCATCATGGTACGTCTCAGCAGGAGATTAGTACTTTGATTCAGATGGCCAAGACATTTTGAATAAATGGATGGAACCCTTTAAAGTGGTTTTTGATTTGGTACATGGTGTTGTTCCCTCCCAAGTTGACAAGTCAGGATAAGACTCCAGCAGTGGTCTCTAGAGCCATGGCCAAACACAACCTGGAGAGTGAGCCTGGGGAGGGATACGAGCTGGTGCAGGTCATCTCTGATGAAAGAGGTACAAGTATTCTCCCTGTCACTCAAATATCACACACTCAGTCTTTTATACTCTCATTTGTAATTACTCCTTTTCCAGAGCTGGTGATTCCAGACACCGCCAATGTGTTTTACGCCATGAACACCTCAGCCAACTTTGACTTCCTGCTGCGTGTACGAGGCACTGCTGGGAGGTCGGTCCAACTGAGGAGTCGCTACGCCTCCACATTCCCCCGCGCCCAGCAGCGCTCCGGCCTGTCGCTGCGCCTCAGCAAGGTCACCCTGTGACCCCAGGATAGGGGAACTATGCCTGGAGGGACCCATTTTATTTTTTGTAATTTAGCAGACACTCTTATCCAGAGTGACTTACAATAGTGAGTGCATACATTTTCGGACACCCGACTGGATGGGCTGGGAGTGGTGGTGGGAGACTGAAAAGGACCAGACATGGGGGAACAAATTGAAGTCAATGAGTTTAGACTCTGAATTCCCTATTCCCACATCTCCTTTCCCTAATCAGACCCCCATCTCTTAGTGCTCCCTCTCCCAGCATCCCTTCCCGTAGCAGCCTGTGGCCTTCCCTTTCTGGCACTTCCCCCAAAACCCCTATGGACTATTATGGTTGTGTAGTGGGACAGTGGTGCCATGTCTGTGGTAGAGCGAGACAGTCGTCGTCCCCCCTCTCCACATGAAGAGGTTTTGCACAGGTAGGAAGAGTGACTCCATCCCCCATCAGTATTCAGCTTTTTTATCGACTCTTTTCTTTCCTGTGGAGCCTGTATGTTTCCTATTAGAGGGAGATGGGAGCCTGGACAGAGAGCGAGACTGAGATGTCCCGTTGCCTTTTTTAATGGTGATGAATGATCGGCTCCTGTGTCAGTGTTAATCTGTGTGATTGATTGACAGGAGCTGTGTGATGTCTTCTTTGATTCCATTATTTCCCAGTGTGCACTGTGTGTACCACGCAAGACTGCACCTCTCATTGTTAGCTGTATGATGAATGCCAGTATAGAGGCATTCTGATAGGTTACTACTTGGTTTTAACACGTTTTTGTCCTTTTGATATTATTTAGCTGTCCTATCTCACCTTTAGGGTGTAGTGACACATAAGATGGGACTCTGTGAGGCCCGGATTGCGCTGCCTGATGCATTGATTAGCAGTCCTGATAGAAATGCATTTGTTAGTGGCTAGGTGATGTCAGGAGGTGGGAAGTAAGTGGAATGAGTGACATTTACATTTTAGTCATTTAGTAGATGCTCTTATCCTGAGAAATGTACAGTTCATTCATCTTAAGATAGCTAGGTGGGACATATCTCAGTCATAGTAAGTACATTTTTCCTGTATAAAGTAGCTATCAGAAAAGTCAGAGCAAGTGGGGGGGAGTGTTAGTTTATGAAAGGTAATATATTGTGGGGGAGGGGGATTATTTAAGATACTCTTTGAAGATGTAGGGTTTCAGGTGCTTTCGGAGTATGGGCATGGACTCTGCTGTCCTAGCTTAAGGGGGAAGCTGGTTCCACCACTGGGGTGCCAGGACAGAGAAGATCTTGGACTGGAATGTGCAGGAGCTGCCCTCCCATAGAGGTGGGAGGGCCAAGAGACCAGAGGTGGCAGAACAGAGTGCTTGGATTGGGGTGTAGGTTTTGAGCAGAGCCTGAAGGTAGGGAGGGGTAGTTCCTCTTGCTGCTCCGTAGGAAGGTATCATGGTCTTGTAGTGGATGTGAGCTTTGACTGGCAGCCAATGGAGCGTGCGGACATGGGAAGGTTGAACATCAGGCGGGCTGCAGCATTCTGGATAAGTTGCAGGGGTTTGATGGCACAAGCGGGGATCCCAGCCAACAGCGAGATGCAGTAGTTCTGACGGGACATGACAAGTGCCTGGATTAGGACCTGCACCACTTCCTGTGTGAGGTATAGTCGTACTCTACGGATGTTGTAGAGCTTGAACCTGCACGAGCAAGTCACTGTTTTGATGTTTGTAGAGAATGACAGAGTGTTGTCCAGGGTCACGCCAACGTTCTTTGCACTTTGTGTGCAGAGCCTGAGATGCCCAGCCTTGAGATGGTGGAGAGGACGATCTGATGTTTCACGGTGTCTAAGGCAGCGAATAGATCTAGGAGGATGAGAACTGAGAGAGTCAGCGTTGGCAGTGCGGCAAGCCTCCATGACACAGAGGAGAGCATTCTCGGTGGCGTGACCAGTCTTGAAGCCTGACTGGTTGGTTCAATGAGATCGTTCTGAGAGAGATAGCGAGAGAGTTGGTCAGAGACGGCACGCTCAATTGTTTTAGAAATAAAAAAAGAAGGGATACTGGTAACATTTTTTACATAGTGTTGGTTTCTAGAGGAGGGTTGTGACTGGCCATTTTGAAGTCAGAGGGGAATACAGCCAGTGGTCAGGGATGAGTTGATGATTGAAGTGAGGAATAGAAATTGTCTGGAGAAAGGAGGTGGTGATGGGGACGAGTGGGTATATTGTCCTACTGCCGGACCTCACTAGTCTCAGGATTTCATCTGGAGAGAGAGGGGAGAAAAAGGTCAAGGCGTAGGGTAGTTATGTGTGAGTGGGACCAGTGGACTGGTGGCTAAATGAATGAGGAGCGGATGTCGTCAATCTTCTTTTCAAAGTGCTTGACAAAGTCGTCCGCAAAAATGGAGGGATTGAGGGAGAAGGTGGAAAAGGAGTTTCCTAGGGTTAGAGGCAGAAACTTTACATTTTGAGTGATATAAAGTGGCTTTAGCAGCGGATACAGAGGAAGAGGAGGGAGTGAAAGGATGATAGGTCCTCCATTTTTGCTCAGCTGCCCGCAGCCCCGTTCTGTAAGCTTGCAATAAGTCACTCAGCCACGGAGCAGGAGAGGAAGGCCGAGCCGGCCGGGAGAAAAGTGGACAGCGCAAGTCATAGGATGTGAAGAGAATAGGGTAGAAGGGAGAATTTATAGGATAGAAGAGGAGAGAGAGTGAAGATCGAGATGGCACATTAGCATCTGGGTAGGGGGATGAGTGGGTAGGGTTGGAGGAGAGGGAGACAGAAAAGGAAACACAGTAGTGATCAGACCTGGAGGGGGGGTTGCTGTGAGATTAGTAGGCGAACAGCCATCTGCCATCTGCAAACAGTCATCTGCTCCTCTCCTTTTCACCGCTGAACAAAGTTAAGTTTTGTTTTGTTTCTCTTCTATGTGTTTTTTTAAGAGGAAAACTTGAAGAGGGTAATGGAAGACAATGTTTTTAAATATGTGAATTCAGATGTCAGAAAAAAGCCAGTGCCAGATTTGCTGTGATGCATTTGGAATCGTGACAGAGGGACAGACTCTCCCACTCTTAATGCTCAGTGTTTGCACATTACATTCATGAGTACTGGGGCTTATTCAGGACATGCAGCGTTAAGGTCTATCCATAGATCACTCTATCATTTATTGTGTGTGTACTCTTGGGTGGAGTCAGATTTTCTGGAGCAACGCGCACCTTTTGGTAACATGATACCCTCGCACCGGCGAGGGTTCCTAGACCCGCGAATAGCAACATTCACAAGTGTGCGATAGCAGATATTGTCTTGTCGTCTTCCCATTTGTAGTAAAGCAAAGAAGAATCACGTTGAAAACATCACCACTGAGTTAATAAGAAAAAATAAAAACTGCATATTTGAAAAATAGCTACATGTAATGAAAGTTTCGGTTCATATTTACATTACCTCATTTTGTGACTGCTAGTTGGTTGTCTAAAAACAGCAAGCAAGCTAGCCTTTTAGCTTCCCACATCTTCCCCATGTGAAATAATCCGATTTGTAATTAAATAATGAGGGGGTTTTTCTGGATCAAAAAGGGGCTTAGGGCCTCCCGAGTGGTGCAGTGGTCTAAAGCACTGCATCGCAGTGCTAGATGCATTACTACAGATCCGGGTTCATTCCCTGGCTGTGCCACAACTGGCCGGGACCGGTAGTCCCATAGGACGGTGCACAATTGGCCCAGCGTCGTCTGGGTTAAGCGAGGGTTTGGCCGGGGGGGCTTTACATGGCTCATCACGCCCTAGTGGCACCTTGTGGCGGGCCTGCAGGCTGACCCCGGTTGCCATTTGAATGGTGTTTCCTCCGACACATTGGTGCGGCTGGCTTCCGGGTTAAGCTGGCGGGTGTTAAGGAGTGCGGCTAGGCGGGTCATGTTTCAGAGGACACATGACTCCACCTTTGCCTCTCCCGAGCCCGGTGGGGAGTTGCAGCGATGAGACAAGATCAAAATTGGGGAGAATAAGGGGGTAGTAAAAATGTTTTTACGAAATCTATTAAAAAAAGGGGGCATTAGGTGGTGGATGTGGCTGTGGGCGCTTTCGGCCTGTCGACGTGGCTGAATGTGGTCGGGGCCCTGAGCAAGAACATTTTAGAGCCTTCTTCTTGGCAGCGGAATGTTGCTATTTTAAAGTACATTTCTTACAATTCTAGTTACAAATTCTTCCATAGAGCTTAGAGAATGTGCAGTTTATAAAACAGCATTTCACCACTTTCATCACTTTTGTTTTCACGGATTTATAGCAGCACTGGTGCTTATTTCTTGATAGATGTCAAGTTAATTATTTTGTGAACTTTGTGCCAAAAGAGAAAGAGGAACAAAATCTATGTTTCTGGTTCAACTAGTGTGGCGCAAGAAATAATACGTTCCGTTTCAAACTTTGAGTGGAGAACATCTGCGTAGCAACGAGACAGGCCTACATACTACACAGAGCCACCCATTTTGTGACAAAAAATGACATTCACGTATTGCGTTGTACTCCATTTGCAGGAACTATAAAGTGTGCCGAGCCTCTTACAGGATGTTCAGTTGGAAATGTACTGTGCAGAACAGACTGTCATTCAGAATAGGCATGTCTGTTCTTACATGACTTTTCTATCTATAACATTCTGAACAGCCAGCTCCCTGTGCACCGAGCCTCACCCAAACACTCACCACCAATAGTTTGAGTCACAGACGATATGAATTACGTTTTCACACTAGCCCACACTGAGACGAATTCAGTTCCTCCTGTGTCTAGGCATCTACACACCGACACTCACACCCCTTTTAACGTAATCCCACAGATACCGGCTCCCACACACTGCCTAACCAGCATTAACACCTCCACCCCACCTGTCTAACCCCCACAGTGAAACCAGTCCCTACCATATACACTCCTACGTTTCATACCTATTCTCTCCATCACACTGGTAATTACTATAACGCTCATTCTCTAATACTGACATTCTGGCCATCTCACTGAGCAGTGTACTGGTCTGTTATTGGTCATTCAGTACTAAATGCTGGGCAAGATGTACTGTGGTTGATTCTCATGCAACACTTGTGAATTTTCTCTCATGAACTCAGTTTCTGTGCGTCTTCACTGCCAAAATTCTCTACCTAAAATAAATGATCATTACTATGATGTCGTTTATTTGTTCGACCCTTTAACAACATAAGATTTACGGAGTTGGAACGATACTTCCAATTATTATTATTACTATGTAATTACCATTTAACTATCTATTTAGTAATTTCTTTACCATAAATTAGTGATACAATAGCTAGGTTTCCATCCAATGGACGGCAGATTTTCATGTGAATATTCTAAAATCTGCATAAAAACTAAATGTGCTTTTTCCCACCAGAGATGTGATTCCATCAAATTGACTTGTTTCATATAAAAGGCTGTGCGTGATGATGTAGTGCACATAAATACCTTTTCTGGTTAAATTCCCATGTAATTTCTCTAAAAATGTGCCCACTGTGGTATTGGCATGTGCACTCTAGCCAGCAGGGTGCAGTATAGCCTACATGAGATGATTATGAGATGTAGTTTTATTTGTCAAACGGCAGCCCAGCATTGATGATCATGTCACCAGAATAAGACCCTCGATATTTATTGTAAAGTCACATCAAGCTCATCACCGTGCACTTTCACCACCCTGTGAAGTTAATCATGAGATTCGAACACACAACCTTTAACGCCCACCAGTTCTCCTCAACCAACCACCCTCCTATTGTTTCTGTCTTAAGTAACCGACTGTCTTTATCTGGGATTGTAATGCACTGGATACAAAATCGTGTACTGCACACGAAAAAATACTTTTCCAAATTTCCAATAAGCAATTTGTGATACTGGGTTGCTTGATACACACGGGAAACTGTTGTGTGAAACCCAGCAGCGTTGCAGTTCTTGATACAGTCAAACCGGTGCTGCTACTATACCACATTCAAAGGCACTTAAATCTGGTCTTACCCATTCACCCCCTGAATGGCACACATACACTGTTCATGTCTCAAGGCTTAAAAACCCTTCTTTAACCTGTCTCCTCCCCTTCATCTACACTGATTGAAGTGGATTTAACAAGTGACATCAATAAGGGTTCATAGCTTTCACCTGGCCAGTCTCATAAAAAGGGCAGGTGTTCCTAATGTTTTGTACACTGTAAATGTACAAATTGCCCTTTTGAATAATCTTCTACAGAACAGTAAATTACAATTCACATTCAGCAATACTGGCACTATCAATGTTAAATCTATCCCATGTGTGATCATTGAAGACATCTTTCACAATCAATATTGATTTCTAAAATAAATGTTTCAGATATAATTGTCAAATGAAAGAAACATGACATTTTTCAGGCACTAGTTTGAATCAAGTCTGTCTTGAGCATTTGGCCATAGGTTCTCATCGACATCATTTGCTTCTGTAACATGCTCGTTGTTCATGCACCTGGGGATAAACCCTTTTGGCGAGGCAAATCCAAGCCTGTCATAGGTCTCAATTGACGTCATTGCTTGCCTCATTCATGACCTGGAGGAGGGTGATACTCTCATGGGGATGTCGATCATACTCCTTCCACCTGTATTGTAATCATGTATTTTAGTGGTCATGTGTGGCTCAGTTACGTAGTAAGAGCATGGCACTAGCAACAGCAGAGTGGTGGGTTCAATTCTCACTGGGGTCACTTACAATAATGTGTGGACTCACTTGTTGCTTTGGTTAAAAACGTCTGCTACGTATGTTACGGTATTACAGTACTGTGTTGGCCAATGCAATATTAGAAAGCAGTTTGAAACACCACACAAAGACCCCAGCAACTTCATTTTGGATACATGTTTACTGTATAGGGGATGCATTACATACAATACATCTGATCTTAATATCAGATTTATTTTAACTTACTGAAGTAAAATCATTCATAATATTACATTACAGTATATCATACTTTATGTTCATACCTTAAACATACATTCATTATTCTCAAAATGTTGCAGACAAACCATTATATAGGTTTACCAAATGGTTAAGTGATTATCAATTAAACGTATTTAAACAAATGAGAAGACAATCATATCAAAAGTAATGTGAGCATTGCATTGTGAAAGGCAATTACTTCATATGAACATGTATTTCTAGATGAAACTGATTAAGTTTGAAAAATGGACTGTATGATTGCGTTGTACTTAGTCAATCTAATGTGCTAAGAGTTGTGAAACTGCCTTTTTGATGATCTGTTTTGAGTTTGGAACAAAGAGTTGTGAAAATGTACAACATACTTGTGAAAATTGCACCAAAGGGATAAAATAAATCATAAAAACACTTAGTGCCATTATTGATCTCAGAGCTCAGTTTAACACACAGTTTAACATATCTATAGTACAGTACCAGCAGTAAGTTTACCAAATATAACAACTGTTCCATAAACAATTACTATCCACAGTAATCTTACTATTATCGCCACTATACCAAAAGCTATAAAACGTACAAAACTTAAACATTATCTTAGCATTAACGAAACCTAACCTGTGGGTATTGATCATCAATAATACAAAATACAAGATGAGTTATCTGAGACAGGCTGAAGTAGGCTACAGTGGCCTGGTCCCATCTGTATGTGTGATTTAGCCAACTCTGCTGTGCCACGTGTGGTCCTTGTCAAGCCAAACATGAATGTATGGCATCATGACAATAGTCAAAGGAGTTTTCTTAAGACAGATCTGGGACCAGGGCATGGCTACAGAACCTCTTCCTCTCCTATCCCGCACCTGCTTCCAGTGGAGATCCATTGGTCTGACCAGGGGTGTATTCATTAGTCGGATTCAATTGCAAAACGTTTTGCTACGGTTACCGTTTACTCTAGGAACCAAACAGAACGAAACAGGGAGGGGCCTACCTGAATTTGTCCAACAGAAACTCTTTTTAATTTCAAAACATTTTCTGTTTGGAGTAAACTATACCAAACATTTTTTCTTTTAAATCTGACTAATGAATACACCCAGGCCCTACCTCCCCCCTTTATGGTAGCCCTTGATCATGACTCACAGTTCAATTACATTACACAAGAGTCATTGGACAAAGGCGTCTTCTGTACAAGGGAGTTTTGTAAAGAGCCCCGAAGCTTGGTCTTAACATTAACATGCATCGCTTGCGGTACAGTTTAAGAAGCATTATGACCCTATTTTTCATATCAGCAAGAAATAATTTTCTAAAAACAAAATGGTTCAATTGATATGCACTTTTATAGGGTTCCACACAGCCTTATTTCTATGTTAGTGCTTGTTTACGGAAAAAAGACAGAAGACCGAGTGGACTACCTGTGCCAATTAGTAATCTGTCTCCGAACACCTGTGTGTAAACGGAAGGACGCCACAAACGTGTCGTCACTGAAAAAAAACACTGTCGGCTGCAACTGTTAAACCAGTTAAAACAGTCAACAGTGAGTGAGTATGTGAAATTATTTTGATGTGAAATGAAAATAAAGGGATTTATGTTTCTAGAACCGTACCGCAATTGAGAATCAATTCACGTTTAGATTGAGTATTAGGCTGTTTTGGCTTCCAGAGCCAATTTGCCTTTAAACAGCATGTAATGTCCTTGGACTATAAGGAGTACTGTTAAGCTCCTTCAGTCCATTATTTGGTTACCCTTGTGGCTGATCATGGATGGTTCGAAGCCAGGGTGGCGACGGGCATGTTTGAGCAGGTGGTCGCTTCGCATGAAGCGCATGGCACACAGTGGGCACTGGAACTGTTTCTCCCCCGTGTGAGTCCGCAGGTGGCGGATTTGTTCATCAGAACGGGAGAACTTCTTGTCACAGTCGGGCCAGGAGCAGTTGTAGGGCTTCTCACCTGGGATGGGATGAAGAAACAGTTATTATTCACAACCAACATACTTGCTACTCTGTATGTGATGCACACACATGGTAAGCATAGCCTCGATTGCTCGGTCATCCATTACATTGGACTGTCATGACGTTGCCCTCTTTGGGTTTTCTATGCACCATCCCCCTACCTCCCCCTACCCAGGCTCTGTGAGAGCGGTCGTAAATTCCTAAAAGAATGTCCTACCTCATGGCCACAGTTTTGAGACAGAGTGGGTTTCATAGAAAGAACACAGGAATTCTTCCACCTCACAGGACTGGAGAACCGAGCAACATTTATGTTCTGGAGAAGGTATAAAAGATCGGTGAAGAATCCAGCTACGAACTGGTCCATTTGGTACAATTTTGTGAAACTCATGAGACAATACGGCCACATTACCATGGCGCTGTTTATATAATAGCCTCAGATGTGAGACTTACATCTAATGGTTGTATAAAATGAATGAATAAGGATAAAGCTATTTGGAATATGTTGGGATGCTTGTAAGATGTTAATGTGAGAAAATTGTATTTCTGTTTAAAGTTTCACCAAGTCATCGGCACGCCCCCATGAACAGACGGGACCTGGCGTCATGAGACAGCCTTTTCTATGTTCCGGATATAACCCCCACCCAGATTTTCTATCACCAGACCGAGCTGACCTCCATTACGAGTTGGCTGAAGGTTTGACCATGCATTCCTCGTTCTGAACTTTAACCATACCACGTTGTTAAACTCTTAGACTATTGATACCGGGAGAATAATAACAAGTCTTTGATATTAATTACTAGTCTGCAGCTAGGAATTCGGTATCATTGAACGCGAAGACCGACGAAACATCTGTCCTATAACGACATTAATGAATGACACTGAAATATCCATTCTAACCGAGAGAGAGAGAGAACGCGAGGACAAAACTCTCCAACAGTACGAACTCTTCATCAAAGATCCCGACGACACACTGAGCGTAAATATATACACTGCTCAAATAAATAAAGGGAACACAACCTGTTGGGGCTAGGGGGCAGTATTTGCACAGCCGGATAAAAAACGTACCCGATTTAATCTGGTTACTACTCCTGCCCAGTAACTAGAATATGCATATAATTGTTTGATTTGGATAAAAAAACACCCTAAAGTTTCTAAAACTGTTTGAATGGTGTCTGTGAGTATAACAGAACTCATTTGGCAGGCCAAAACTTGAGAAGATTCCAAACAGGAAGCGCTCTCTCTGACCATTTCATGGCCTTCTTGATCATCTCTAACCAAAACAGGGGATCTCTGGCATGACGTGACATTTTCTAACGCTCCCATAGGGTCTCAGAAGGCACCAGAAAGCTGAATGGTGGCTTTGCAGGCCCTGGCTGAAAAACATTAGCGCATTTTGTAAGTGGTCGATCTGAGAACAATGAGACTGGGGCGCGCGTGCCCGAGCTGACACCATGTTTACTATCTCTATCTTTGAACGAAAACAACCACTCCCGGTCGGAATATTATCGCTTTTTTACGAGAAAAATTGCATAAAAATTGATTTTAAACAGCGGTTGACATGCTTCGAAGTACGGTAATGGTATATTTAGATTTTTTTTGTCACGAAACGCGTCGGGCGCGTCACCCTTATTTACCCTTCGGATAGTGTCTTGAACGCACTAACAAAACGCCGCTATTTGGATATAACTATGGATTACTTTTCTAATAGTAAATCGGAGTTTGGTGAGTACCACACTTTGTGGGTGTCAAAATAGCTAGCCTGTGATGGCTGGGCTATCTACTCAGAATATTGCAAAATGTGCTTTCACCGAAAAGCTATTTTAAAAATCGGACATAGCGAGTGCATATAGGAGTTCTGTATCTATAATTCTTAAAATAATTATGTTTTTTGTGAACGTTTATCGTGAGTAATTTAGTAAATTCACCGGAAGTGTTTGATGGGAATGCTAGTCACATGCTAGTCACATGCTAATGTAAAAAGCTGGTTTTTGATATAAATATGAACTTGATTGAACAAAACATGCATGTATTGTATAACATAATGTCCTAGGTGTGTCATCTGATGAAGATCATCAAAGGTTAGTGCTGCGGTTTGGGTTTATGTGACATTATATGCTAGCTTGAAAAATGGGTGTCTGATTATTTCTGGCTGGGTACTCTGCTGACATAATCTAATGTTTTGCTTTCGTTGTAAAGCCTTTTTGAAATCGGACAGTGTGGTGAGATTAACGAGAGTCTTGTCTTTAAAATGGTGTAAAATAATCATATGTTTGAGAAATTGAAGTAATAGCATTTCTAAGGTATTTGAATATCGCGCCACGGGATTACACTGGCTGTTGAGTAGGTGGGACGCAAGCGTCCCACTGGCCCAGAGAGGTTAAACAACACAATGTAACTCCAAGTCAATCACACTTCTGTGAAATCAAACTGTCCACTTAGGAAGCAACACTGATTGACAATAAATTTCACATGCTGTTGTGCAAATGGAATAGACAACAGGTGGAAATTATAGGCAATTAGCAAGACACCCCCAATAAAGGAGTGGTTCTGCAGGTGGGGACCACAGACCACTTCTCAGTTCCTATGCTTCCTGGCTGATGTTTTGGTCACTTTTGAATGCTGGCGGTGCTTTCACTCTAGTGGTAGCATGAGACGGAGTCTACAACCCACACAAGTGGCTCAGGTAGTGCAGCTCATCCAGGATGGCACATCAATGCGAGCTGTGGCAAGAAGGTTTGCTGTGTCTGTCAGCGTAGTGTCCAGAGCATGGAGGCGCTACCAAGAGACAGGCCAGTACATCAGGAGACGTGGAGGAGGCCGTAGGAGGGCAACAACCCAGCAGCAGGACTGCTACCTCCGCCTTTGTGCAAGGAGGAGCAGGAGAAGCACTGCCAGAGCCCTGCAAAATGACCTCCAGCAGGCCACAAATGTGCATGTGTCTGCTCAAACGGTCAGAAACAGACTCCATGAGGGTGGTATGAGGGCCCGACGTCCACAGGTGGGGGTTGTGCTTACAGCCCAACACTGTGCAGGACTTTTGGCATTTGCCAGAGAACACCAAGATTGGCAAATTCGCCACTGGCGCCCTGTGCTCTTCACAGATGAAAGCAGGTTCACACTGAGCACGTGACAGACGTGACAGAGTCTGGAGACGCCGTGGAGAACGTTCTGCTGCCTGCAACATCCTCCAGCATGACCGGTTTGGTGGTGGGTCAGTCATGGTGTAGGGTGGCATTTCTTTGGGGGTCCACACAGCTCTCCATGTGCTCGCCAGAGGTAGCCTGACTGCCATTAGGTACCAAGATGAGATCCTCAGACCCCTTGAGACCATATGCTGGTGCGGTTGGCCCTGGATTTCCATTGATTATTTTTGTGTGATTTTGTTGTCAGCACATTCAACTATGTAAAGAAAAAAGTATTTAATAAGATGATTTCTTTCATTCAGATCTAGGATGTGTTGTTTGTGTTCCCTTTATTTTTTTGAGCAGTATATATTGATTGCAATTGTTCCCGAATGAGTGAGTGTTCATGTGCAAAGGATTAGCATTTCAATTGTTATGATTATCAACTCTTATCAACCTTTTGTCTAACAAGCCGCCATGCCGGTTTAGCCCACTAGGGCACATTCTCCCATAATTTCTTTGTAACCATATCTACTGTTTGTGATGCATTTCTGTGAATTACTTAGTTAGTAAATAAATGATTTTAAGACAATTGATGTATGGATTACTCATAGTGAAGACTGGGTTCGTGCAGATAACCAACAATTTACGACGTTTGGAATGAGACTGACGAGGTAAACGAATACGTCATTAATCAGAAGACTAATAGATCAGATATTATGATATCTGAAAGTTATTAGGAAAATAACTTTAATCTGAATATTTTCCTTGGTGCGCCGACCTCCTAGTTAATTACAGTTACACGATGAATCAGTTTAATCGCGTAATAATTAGAGTTATTTGATAAACATGTCTTCAGTTTAATGATGCCAAAGACACGACAGGACTGTAGGCTAATAGATGACCAATGGAGGCCAACATGCTGACTACACCAGGCGCGCGTGCGTCCACAATTGGGCGCATGTTGATTCTGTCCATCCACACCAGACGTGATCAGGACATGTAGGTTTAAATAGCAAAACTAACTCTGAACCAACTATATTAATTTGGGGACAGGTAGAAACACATGAAACATTCATGGACATTTAGCTAGCTAGCTAGTACAATTTCCTCTTTTTTGATGGATCTTTATAGAATTTTGCCCAACTTTGAGTCAAACAAAATTGTGTTCTCTACTTTGACAATTAATCAACAGATAAAAGGGGAAGCCTAGTCAGTTTTTAGTAATCTCTCCTCTAGTCTTCTTCTGTGGATTTTATATGGCCGTTGGCAACCAACTGGACTGGAGTGTGGATAGGGTTGCCAGCTGTCCCGTATTAGACGAGATGTCCCTTATAGTGGGCTAAATTGGTTTTTCTCATAAAGGACTCACTTGACCCGTATATTCATCCAATCACAGTATAGCGTAAATGCGCCAATTCCTGCAAAGTAATTTGTTGTTCGGTCAGTTTAGCATATCAAAGAAATATGGATAAACCTGCAAAAGAAGAGACTGTGCAGCTACAACAAACAATGGGAAGCAAAAAAGATGTGGGTTAAGGCCATGCTAGCTAAATGTGCTAGCAATATTGGCGCATTCTTCGTGACGTCTACTGCGGAAAATGACAAATCGTGGCCTCGTATGTGTACCATTCGGTTAAACATGGACTCAGCTACAACAGCACCGACTGTCTTGTTAAGCTCAATGCTGTTTTGTTTCATGACTCAAATGTTGTGAAGATGATGCACTTGGGAAGAACGAAAGCTGAGATGATTACAATTAATGTTTTAGGACCAAAGACTGTGTGATATTTTGGAAGATCTGTCCCCAACCGAAGGTGAGCCCGTGTATTTCTGTTGCCAGTGATGCATCAAACAAGGGAAATAGAAAAATGTTTCCAGTGTGCGTGAGATTTCTGTGTCTGATGGAGTGCAGTGCAAGTTACTTGACTTTTATGAAGACAGTGATGAAACTGCAAATTACATACATCAAGCTCAGTTTCTGCTTCCCGAAGAGAGGAACTGCGTGAATTTTTAGCCTTCGTTGACATTGAGTGGCGTGAAGTTCTGCGACATGTTTGCACACGATGGCTCTCTTCATCCAGCTGTCAACCGTCTCCTGCAAAGCTGGCCAGCTCTTACTTCATACTTCAGGTCCCTTGGGGAAACCTGTCCTGTGGCACTGAAGAATACTTTTAAGTATGAAGAAAAAACAGAAGCTGCTGAGATTTATCTGTGCATTTTACACAACGTGGGGTGTTTTTGACCAACTCGTAAAAAACCTGGAGGAAACAACGCTCTGCATCACAGATGTTTACGAGGAAGTCCAAAATGAAGATGCTTCAGCAGAAACAGGAACGATTGTTTTGGGATACCAGACCAAGCAGCTGATGGACAAACATTTGTCAGCACAAATGTCCAAGTAGCAACAGGACTTAAGTTCTATGACACTGTCATTACATACATTGACAAGTGGTTTGATTTCTCACCAGAAAATGTAATGGTGAAACTGATTGGCCTCTATGAGGAGCTCTCCCTCACTGACCTGGAGCAGCTGGTGGTTGCCCTCAAAATGACAGAGACAGTCAGTATGGACCAACTCTATGAAGAGTTTTGTGCTCGCCGGGAGGAAATCCAGATATCCAGACAGGATACCACAAAATCCACCAGTGAGGAGTGGGTGGCAGTTTTCCAAAACCTAGGAAAAAACAACTTGATCAACATGTTCAGGATTGTCTCATTTGTCCTCAGTGTGCCAGGCTCAAATGTCTTCGTAGAGAGGATTTTCTCTGATGACCATTAAATGATCAGACTCAAGAAACAGATGCAGCACAGAGCTGATCAAATATTAACTTCAAATATCTGAACTGTGACTTGTCATGTAAGGGTCATCTTTGGCTATGCAAAATGCCAAAGGACTGCTTGAATCAGTCAAGAGCAGCAAAAAATATCAATGGAAAAAGACTTGGTGGGTGACTCATGCCCCTCTTTTGCATTTGAAATAGTTTTTTTTTTGCTGTAAAATGTCCAAATTGTGATTTCTTTGATCATTTATTTTGGAGGTTTAGTCACAAGTTTACATAATGATAGTTTTAGTAAAGTTATAGACTAAATGGAATATGAAAATGCTTTTCCTTTCCAATTGAAAAAGAATATACACAGTATATTAATTCACACCACACCATACCCACGCCACCGTGGCACCGTGCACTGGCACAACACATTTTGTCCCTTATTTGGTAGTGAGAAAGTTGGCAACCCTAAGTGTGGACCTTCATCTTTCAATCACCCACATGGGTATATGTTCCTGAAAAACTATGAAATGGGAGAGACAGGACTTGCAGCACATCAAGCGTTTAAAATAGAACCAAGTTGTACTTTAGCGCTTGGCTATACAGACGATCATTGACTCGTGCGAGCAGTTTGGATGAAATTATTTAATAAAGGTCGCGCATACCTGTATGTGTCCTTATATGCGACTTCAGGTGAGACAATTTCCCGTAGGCCCTGACACAGCCATCAAACGTACAAACATGTCGCTTCTTTTTAACAATTGGAGTGTGCGATAATCCGTGTCGCTCACCACCTGGCATGAGCGATATGCGCGCGAGTATGGATACAGGCTTCGGTGTAGAATTTGGGGTTGGATTGGTGGAATCGGACATCGTGTTGTAGTCGCTTTCCCCGCATGAGATGTTGATGTCTGTATCAGTTCCTCCAAATGAAGAATTACTATAATCCTGCAAGGCCAACATAGGCTGAAACCTTCCATGCTCATCAATAACACCGGCAACCGCCATGATGTTGAATCTTCTATTTCTTCTTCTTCTTCTTCTTCTTCTCCCGCAAGCATATGTTAGATGTGCATGCCGCCACCTACTGGATGGGGTGAACACTGCAACTTTATCATAAATAATATGGGAAGGGGGGAAAAGCATACTCCTAATATTACACAAGTAAACAAAAATGTACTCTTTCAGTCGGATTCAAATGTATACTCAGATCTTTACACAGCCTCAGGAGCATGAAAGAGGGAGACATCATTCAATATCCCCTGTAATGTTTTGGCCGTGAAGTCCTGGAGATCCAAAATCTTTTCACTGCCTTCACAATTAATGTCTAGTTTCTTAATGCACTGGACAAACTAATACAAAATCTATCACTTGTGCAATAAACCAACAATGTCAACCTTCCTCAATGTCTCACACATTGCACCAAATGTGGATCTAGAAGGGTCTGACTGGGACGAAAAATGAACCCTGGCATTTCTAACACACCAGCCTATTCTTTTCCTTGAGGTCTCCATTATTAGCCAGATAATGATCATTTTGAGCAAAAAAAACAAGTTAGACAGGCCCGCTGGGCTAAAAATGGACCAGACCATCTGACATTTCGGGCTGCTTTTTATTAAATGCAAGTCATCATATTTTACAACAAACACTGAATTAATGCATAATAATTGCTCAATGTGTATTTTCTCCTTTTGCCAAGATAATCCATCCACCGCATTTCAAGAAACTGATTAAACAGCATGATCATTACACAGCACCTTGTGCTGAGGACAATAAAAGGCCATTCTAAAATGTGCAGTTTTGTCACACAACACAATGCCACAGATATCTCAAGTTTTGCGTGAACATGCAATTGGAATGCTGACTGCATGAATGTCCACCAGAGCTGTTGCCAGAGAATTGACTGTTAATTTTTCTACCATAAGCCACCTCCAATATCATTTTAGAGAATTTGGCGGTACGTCCAACCGGCCTCACAACCGCAGACCAAGTGTAACCACATCAGCCAGGACCTCCACATCCGGCTTCTTCACCTGCAGGATTGTCTGAGGAGGGCTGGAGGGATGCTGAGGAGTATTTATGTCTGTAATAAAGCCCTTTTGTGGGAAAAAACTCCCCCTGTCCAGTCATGTGAAATCCATAGATCAGGGCCTAATGAATTTCTTTCAATTGACTGATTTCCTTATATGAACTGTAACTCAGTAAAATCTTTAACATTGTTGTATGTTGCATTTATATTTTTGTTCAATGTGTATATAACATTTATTCAGTGATTTTCTTCTTTGTCTAATATATGTGTTTATTCAACTAGGATGTGTACCACTTTATTTTAAGGATCCGTAATAAACCATTTATAAGGCATTTATAAATTGTGTGTTCACCATTTATTAATCATTACCCACACATTAACAAGCAATTTACTAATCATTAGTAAAGTATTTTTGCATTCCCTAAAGTGAGTGCTATTTACATGTTATAAATACTTTATAAATGTTTTGAGTGACCAGTGAAATTTCGCACAAAAAGATGGACATGCCATTCGTAGACATTCCTTCAGTAACTGGTAAATAATAAGCACACAAACCAGAGTGCTTAAGTAAATATATATACATGTGTGAATAACCAGCTTACTAACATTTACAAATGTGGGAGTAATGATAATAAATAATGAGCAAACGGTTTGTAAATGCCTTATAAATGCCTGTTTATTATGGATCCTTAAATAAAGTGTTACTCTTGGAGATAGCTGGGCCCAGCACAGACAGTGTGGCCCCCTGGTCTTCTGGTCCCAGTGATGCTAGGCTTAGCACCACAGACAGCTCAGCTGCTGCTGCTGCAGTAGTCAAGTGCAGTGGAGGTCGGGAGAACAGAGCGAGAGTTTTAATATTTGACAGTTTTAATATTTTGGCTCTATATATGTAATAGTAGTTAACCCTTTCGGATGGGGGGGGGGGGTGTCATGGTCTTCTGGTACCTGTGCTGTGGGAGAGGATGCTAGACTTAGCAGAGACAGCTCAGTGGTGAGTGAAGGTAGGAAGAAAACATAGAGACGCGGATATACTGCCAGTTCCTTAATATGTTGGCTTTATATGTAACAGCAATTTACACTTAGGAGTGACAGACCGAGTGACAGCAGAGAAGATCAGAGTCAGACTGCACAACAAGGAGGTAACAGAGGCACAGTTATAGTGGTGAGTTGTATCTGTGTTTTTACATGAGCTGGTTAAAAAAGGTGGAGGGCTATGTTTTTCATTGGTCACTGGTACAGTGTACTGCCTATGTTATGTGTCACGTGCGTGGTGAGGTGGGCTGGTGTGGCTAAAATGCCAGAGAACATTTTTTGTCCCAGTCCGCCCCTGCTTGCTGTTGCTCTTAGATGGCAACTCAGAGCAAATACGTGTGTGCCATTTGAATCTCAACAAGGAAGGTAGTTGTATTTGATTAATGTTTTTGGAAAAAGTATGGATTTCAGCAAACAAAGAAAGGCACTCAACTAGAGGACAAATGTAGGTACAAGGTAAGCGTTGCATCATTATCATTTTCTTGTATTGATCTTGGCCGAATCGATGTCTGAGCTGAATTCAACAAAGCCTGGTCTATGCTTGAGAGGAAGAGGCTAAGTGGGAGGGATAACTGGGCCAAAAATCTGTCTTCTCCAGCAGGTGGCATTGCTTCGTTTCTTTCGCTCACCAAACGAGGGGTTTTTGTATTAAGGTCAATTAGAGCTCATCAAGCGAGGGGTTTTTGTATGGAGGTCAATTAGAGCTCATCAAACGAGGGGTTTTTGTATGGAGGTCAATTAGAGCTCACCAAACGAGGGGTTTTTGTATGGAGGTCAATTAGAGCTCACCAAACGAGGGGTTTTTGTATGGAGGTCAATGAGAGCTCACCAAACGAGGGGTTTTTGTATGGAGGTCAATGAGAGCTCACCAAACGAGGGGTTTTTGTATGGAGGTCAATGAGAGCTCACCAAACGAGGGGTTTTTGTATGGAGGTCAATTAGAGCTCATCAAGCGAGGGGTTTTTGTATGGAGGTCAATGAGAGCTCACCAAACGAGGGGTTTTTGTATGGAGGTCAATTAGAGCTCATCAAGCAAGGAGTTTTTGTATTAAGGTCAATGAGAGCTCACCAAGCAAGGAGTTTTTGTATTAAGGTCAATGAGAGCTCACCAAGCAAGGAGTTTTTGTATGGAGGTCAATGAGAGCTCACTAAACGAGGGGTTTTTGTATGAAGGTCAATGAGAGCTCACCAAGCAATGAGTTTTTGTATTAAGGTCAATGAGAGCTCACCAAGCAAGGAGTTTTTGTATGGAGGTCAATGAGAGCTCACTAAACGAGGGGTTTTTGTATGAAGGTCAATGAGAGCTCATCAAGTGAGGAGTTTTTGTATGGAGGTCAATGAGAGCTCACCAAGCTAGGAGTTTTTGTATGGAGGTCAATGAGAGAGTGTTGAATTTGGTCAAAAAAAATGTTTATGGCTTATTTGCTACATGAGGTTTATTTGATGGAATAGAAGTTCTGTAATACTTACTTAGGTTGTTAAGAGTGTACTGATATAAGTAGGACACTTGGCATCCCGGCAAACTTTGAGAAAGTTTTCTCAAGATGGCTATGCATATTTATGGCATGAGGCTAGTTGCATAGCATCTCCATTGAATACAGGTAGTTGATGTCAACACCCCTCATCGAATATTCAAAAAAGTATAAAAATAACGAGATGTATCCACCAATCTAAAGAGAGAGGAATAGGGAGGAGTGGACAACGAATCTAGTTGTTAGGGCGTCATTATATTCACCTCTTTGTCTCTGCTCCAGTTCACCAGAAACTTCCTTCACCATGGAGTAGAGTTTAGTCAGCGACGTAAATACCAGACTGATTCACGCTGTGCTATCAAGCTCGTGGGATCAGCTGGCTTTGTAAAACTAGATGCCAGGAGCAGTAAAAACGAGTTTGTTTCGATAGCATAGATATCTAGCTAGCTAGAAGATTTACATCATCATTCGCTATGATCAGCTGATAGCCACACTTCCCCCAGATTTTAATCATCTCTAGTTAGTAGGCCTAGAAGTCACTGACACTAGCTTTCTTACAATGTGATCAGTGATTGTGTTGTTAAAGAAAATAAATATCCCCCCCAAAGCTCTGTGCACGGCTCTGTAGGCCTGCAAATGGGTACGAAAACGCTTCAATTAGCTTAACTTAACCCATTGCCATTGGCTCAACTTATTACCCCAAGGCAATCATTTTGACTATATTATCCCACACAGCTACAATAATGCACTTTCATGCTAGGTTTAGGACCTCATATTGAAGCTTATAGAGACCGACTGAGGAATAGAACAATCTTAAAATAATCTACTTTGGTTTAGATACAAGCATCATGAAACCTCTTACAAAATACATTAATTTGACTTGGTTGAAATCTATTTTTGGTACTTAACACTTATTCCATGTGGTTTCTTCCTTCACAGACTTCAGGAAATGGTGACTCTTCCTAAATATTTGGTCAAATGATACATTTTGTGTATGGTTTCCTAGAAACAAGGTGGGCTCAGCTTACCCCTTTGGCTCAACTTACCCCATTCTCCCCTATACCTAAAGTGAATATGGCTGTGAGAAAAATCCCATGCAGCCTTGTTTACAAAATTTCACACGGGAATGTGAGATGTAATCTACACCTTGATTAGGCCATTAGAAATCCTTATTATGCAGTTTAATGATTTTTTATTTGAGCATCATTATTTCAATATAGCCAACACTCTCTCGTTCTGAACTTCTAATGCGAGTGGGATGGGTGTGGCTTCGTGACAATAATCTGAAGAGCAGCTGCTCACTGATTTGACAGCTCCATGCAGTTCCACCTCCAACACTGCCAAAACATCAGCTATGTGGGTGTCGGCTATCGCCGGTTAATGCTTGATCTGATGGAATTTATGCCTTAGTCAGACTTTCAGTACCGTCAGTATCCCCTGGCTGGTTGTCCTTCTCATTCAGGCAATAACTCTAATCAATGATAACTTGCAGTATTACTCATGACCAGCGGTTAAATTGAGCCAGAGCTACCTGGAGCCAGGCCCCTGCACATTGGCATAAAAAGTAGGAAAAGGGTACAATAAACCAGCGTTAAAGTTATGGCCAGAGTTAGAGTTGAGCCAGGGTGTGGACATGAAGCTAGGTTAAGTGTTCTGGTTGTGGCCAGTGTTAGGGTTGAGCCAGGGTGTGGACATGAAGCTAGGTTAAGTGTTCTGGTTGTGGCCAGTGTTAGGGTTGAGCCAGGGTGTGAACATGAAGCTAGGTTAAGTGTTCTGGTTGTGGCCAGTGTTAGGGTTGAGCCAAGGTGTGGACATGAAGCTAGGTTAAGTGTTCTGGTTATGGCCAGTGTTAGGGTTGAGCCAGGGTGTGGACATGAAGCTAGGTCAAGTGTTCTGGTTCTGGCCAGTGTTAGGGTTGAGCCAGGGTGTGGACATGAAGCTAGGTTAAGTGTTCTGGTTATGGCCAGTGTTAGGGTTGAGCCAGGGTGTGGACATAGGAAATGAAGAAAGTGTGGAGAGACATGGCAGATGACAGTGAGCATGGCTCAACCCTAATCCTAACCCTCCCCCCAATAGGGCTCCTCCACCTCTGAGTTCCCAATTCAACCACTGTTCATGACCAGAAGGTGGTGACATGACCTCTCTTTCTGCTTCTCCTGAACGAGACACAGACACTGTCAACACAGACAGAATAAAAACATGTTCACGGGTATTTTTGCAGTTAGTTAAGGCATTAAGGCAAACAAACACCACATTGGGCCCTCATAATAGCTAGCTGCTGTTTGTGAATGGTCAGACTGGGCAGTAATGCTGTCCTGTACTGTAGGCTACTGTGGCCTCGTCCTCCTCCTCCTGTCCAGCAACATAGGTCTTCAGGGCTCAGAAGCATATCTCCACATCCGCCCTGCCTGTCTCTTTATGAAAATCATGTGTCTTGTATAATCCTCTGTTCTGGACAGTTTCTTGTCTTCTATCTCTCTCTCTCTGTTCCTCTCTGTTTCCCCTGCAGTCCTGAGCCTTCTTGACTGATAGCTCTTCAGACAGGAACAGTAAAACCCAGAGAGGAATTTCCTATACGCTCCTACAACCAGAGCATGGTGAACACCCTGGGATGATGTACTGTGCTGAATAGTGAGCTCAATGCCTCAGTATCTTGTCTACCTGTTCATACATACAGTACCTTACTTGGCTATGACAAGGATTTCTTTCTGACCAGGTGACACTAAATGTGACACACAGTACATAAACTGTGTTATAGACTGAAATGTTAACATTGACCGGAGATGTGTCTGTGCTACACAGAGGGAGGTTGACATCCCAAGGTCGTGGGAATAGTGTAGAAGCTTAGATTAGTGATACAATTAAAATAACAGCAATACACAGGCTAGTCTATATAGTCTATTCAAACACTGTAGCCATAACTGAGGTGTTTGTGGCCTACTCACAAACAAACTGCAGAGTGAAAAAAAACACACATTTGGTCAAGACGTTTTATTGGCTGAAAACTTTCCCCCACCACCTCTCCAGTTAGATGAAAGGCTCAGCAAAGTGTAAAGCCAGACGAGTGTAGTCTGATCCGTGTGTAACAGGGCCAGCCTGCTAACTACTACTACAAGGCCACAGAGGAACACTGTCCTCCATCATGCCTGTCCTGTTTCTTGGAAAGAATCTGATGGCAAATGATTATGACTGTGTGTGTGTGTGTGTGTTTGCATGCCTTGCACCACATACACATTCTGCAGACATATCCATACACATGCATGTGGTGTGTCTTGAGTGACAGTGACATCATTGAAATTGACAGTACTCCTGGGTACAGTATGTCAGTCTCCAGCCTGCATGCACACAAGCACACGCATACACACACATAACACGTTTTCAGACAGCTGCAAAATAACTTTATTCCTGCCCATAAACCACATCTGTTATTTATAAATTACAATAATCATCCTTTTTAACAATAAAAAATGATTTATTTGTGAATTGTATCTCTGCACTGCCAACAGCAATATCTGTACTCCACATGTTGTAGAGTCCCGGTTTGTCCCAGTCTCTCTCATATAGTCCCAGCATGGTGTGGCTTTTCAGCCCCCCCCAGTCCCTCTCTGCATCTCTCCAAGGTGTGTGTGTGTGTCATGTAGAGTACATGGGGAATAAATTAAGCTGGAGTCCTGGGCCTGAAGCCCACTTTCTATTCCTCAGTGCACAGACCACTCCGCCCCTCACCAGGCAGCCAATGGGATTCGCATCTCAGCCTGCTGTTATGCTATTAGCCAGCAGATAGCCAATGAGAAAGAGCACCGAGCGGAGCCGTTTAGTGTGTATCCAGTTGGTTGGGTCTGTGAGTGAGTGTGTGTGTGCAGTGCACATGCCTGTGCAGTGTGTGTCCGTCCAGGTGTGTGTGTATATCTATGTGTATGTCTGTGTGTAAACAAGTCTCTCTTTTCTTCCTCAGAGTTCGTCTCGTGTGGAGCGGGCAGCGGGTGGAGGTGAGTCTCCCGTCACACTGTTCTGGGCCACGGTGTGGATGCGGCCTTGCTGTTCTGTCTTCCTGGCGTGCTGGTGCTGGCGGTCCCAGTCGGTGGCGGTGGCCTCGTCGTCCCAGATGGTGGAGGTCTCTGTGTCGCTGACGTAGCCTGGCTCGCCCGTGTAGTGGGTGGGGTAGAGGAGGAGGGGTTCCACGGAGAAGGCCTTCAGGTCCCGAGGCTCAAAGTGAGACATGAAGTCAGAACTGATGGAGAGAGGGGGAAGAGGGTTACATGACACGTCCTCAAAGAGAATCACACACTAAGGGAGAGAGAGAGGGGGACATAGTAAACTGTCATCAAAGTGCATTTTGTGCACCATTCAAAATGATAGAGGTGTACAGAAAGGGGGGTCATATAAGGTAATTCAGCCCTGCAGAATCAGCACCACTTGGTCAAAGTTAAGCATGGAGAGAGATTGCATCACAGAGAGGTCAGAAACACATATTCAGAGAGCACTCTGCCCTGCCATAGTGGCAGGGCAGAGACCTCCAGCATCTGTCAGAAAGGAGCGCTGATCATGACACTTTAACATGCCATCAAAGGGAGCCAGAGAGTTGTAGAGCGGTGCAGAGAGGGGAGAGGAGCGAGACACATCAGCTTCAATCAGTCAGGCCCTGTCAGCCAGAGGTCAGCCGGTAAAGGTCAGCCCCCCTGCAGTCGTTTAGACAGTGCCAGCGCAAAGAGAGTAACCTGATGCCTTTATTACTTCCCAGAGAATTGAACCCTGAGAGGCTGGACTTAGTCTGAGGGTTTGATCCTCTCAGAGTTGGCAGAGGAGAGACTGCAGGGCATCCCTAACCTACTTTCCCCCTCTCTCTCTCTAGTCTTCTCTCTCTAGTCTTCTCTCTCTCTCTCTAGTCTTCTCTCTCTCTCACACACACACACACACACACACACACACACACACACACACACCCCACCCTCATACTGAGCTCTGGATCAATGGGAATCCTGTCCCTCTCACCAGCAGCAGGAAAAGACATTCCGGACCCACATTCCTCCGAGAGGCAGAGCGAGGGAATGGGAGTGAGAGAGAGAGAGGGAAGAGAGGGGAGGACAGAGAGGAAAGGGCAAAGAGGGGTAGGGGAGAGTGAGGGAGAGAGAGGGGGGGCAGAGTGGGGTAGGGAAGAGAGATGAGAGAGAGAGAAAGCAAGGGAGGGAGGGAGAGAAAATGGGCAGGGGAGCAGGGAGAGGCAGGGGGCAGGGTGCAGAGACAGAGAGTACCCATTTATCCCTGGGAACAATCCCTGGCCTGTGTATCAGGGACTCACTCTGTACAGGAGAGAGAGGGGGGAGACAGAGGTGAAGAGAAAAAGAGAGAGAGAGAGAGAGAGAGAGAGAGAGAGAGAGAGAGAAAAGAAGAGTGCCAGAGAGTGAGATGGAGTGAGGGAAATGGGTTGAAGAGAATGCGTGAGGGAGAAAGAAGAGGAAGAAAGGGAGTAGGGAGGTGTAAATTATCAAGGAACCCACCAGGTACAACCCTAAATCCGTAACCATGGGCACCCTCTTAGATATCTTCCTGACCAACTTTCCCTCTAAATACACCTCTGCTGTCTTCAACCAGGATCTCAGCGATCACTGCCTCATTGCCTGCATCCATTTATTTATTTTATTTTTTATTTAACTAGGCAAGTCAGTTAAGAACAAATTCTTATTTTCAATGACGGCCTAGGAACAGTGGGTTAACTGCCTTGTTCAGGGGCAGAACGACAGATTTGAGTCTGCGGTCAAACGACCACCCCTCATCACTGTCAAACGCTCCATAAAACACTTCAGCGAGCAGGCCTTTCCAATCGACCTGGCCCGGGTATCCTGGAAGGATATTGACCTCATCCCGTCAGTAGAGGATGCCTGGTTGCTCTTTAAAAAGTGCTTCCCTCGGCCTCCCGGGTGGCGCAGTGGTCTACCCGTGCCACCAGAGATTCTGGGTTCGAGCCCAGGCTCTGTCGCAGCCGGCCGCGACCAGCAGGCCCATGGGGCGACGCACAATTGGCCCAGCGTCGTCCGGGTTAGGCTGGCAGGGATATCCTTGTCTCATCGCGCACTAGCAACTCCTGTGGCGGGCCGGGCGCAGTGCACGCTGACCAGGTCGCCAGGTGTATGGTGTTTCCTCCGACACATGGGTGCGGCTGGCTTCCGGGTAGGATGTGCATTGTGCCAAGAAGCAGTGCGGCTAGGTTGGGTTGTGTTTCGGAGGACGCATGGCTCTCGACCTTCGCCTCTCCCGAGTCCGTCCGGGAGTTGCAGCGATGAGACAAGACTGTAACTACTACCAATTGGATACCACGAAATTGGGGAGAAAAAAGGGGTAAAAATATATCTATAAATAAATAAAAGTGCTTCCCTCACCATCTTAAATAAGCATGCCCCATTCAAAAATGTAGAACTAAGAATAGATTTAGCCCTTGGTTCACCCCAGACTTGACTGCCCTTGACCAGCACAAAAACATCCTGTGGCGTTCTGCATTAGCATCGAAGAGCCACCGCGATACGCAACTTTTCAGGGAAGTCAGGAACCAATATACACAGTCAGTTAGGAAAGCTAAGACTAGCTTTTTCAAACAGAAATTTGCATCCTGTAGCACTAATTCCAAAAAGTTTTGGGACACTAATGTCCTGGGAGAATAAGAGCACCTCCTCCCAGCTGCCCACTGCACTGATACTAGGGAACACTGTCACCACCGATAAATCTACGATAATCGATCATTTCAAAAAGCATTTTTCTACGGCTGGCCATGCTTTCCACCTGGTTTCCCCTACTCCGGCCAACAGCTCTGCACCGCCTGCAGCAACTTGCCCAAGCCATCCGCTTCTCCTTCACCCAAATCCAGACAGCTGATGTTCTGAAAGAGTTGCAAAATCTGGATCACTACAAATCAGCTGGGCTAGACAATCTGGACCCTCTCTAAAATTATCCGCCAAATTGTTGCAACCCCTATTACCCAGCTTGTTCATCCTCTCTTTTCGTCTGAGATCCGCAAAGGTTGGAAAGCTGCTGCGGTCATCCCCCTCTTCAAAGGGGAAGACACTCTAGACCCAAACTGTTATAGACCTATATCAATCCTGCCCTGCCTTTATAAAATCTTTGAAAGCCAAGTTAACAAACAGATCACCAACCATTCGAATCCCACCGTACCTTCTCCACTATGCAATCTGGTTTCAGAGCTGGTCATGGGTGCACCTCAGCCACGCTCAAGGTCTTAAACAATATTATAACCGCCATCAACAAAAGCCAATACTGTGCAGCTGTATTCATTGACCTGGCCAAGGCTTTCGACTCTGTCAATCACCGCATTCTTATCGACAGACTCAATAGCCTTGGTTTCTCAAATGACTGCCTCGCCTGGTTCACCAACTACTTCTCAGATAGAGTTCAGTGTGTCAAATCGGAGGGCCTGTTGTCCGGACCTCTGGTAGTCTCTATGGGGGTGCCACAGGGTTCAATTTTCGGGCCGACTCTTTTCTCTGTATATATCAATGATGTCGCTCTTGCTGCTGGTGATTCTCTGATCCACCTCTACACAGATGACACCATTCTGTATACATCTGGCCCTTCTTTGGACACTGTGTTAACAAACCTCCAGACGAGCTTCACTGTCATGCAACAATCCTTCCCGTGGCCTCCAACTGCTTTTAAATGCTCGTAAAACTAAATGCATGCTCTTCAACCGATTGCTGCCCGCACCCGCCCACCCGCCCGACTAGCAACACTACTTTGGATGGTTCTGACTTAGAATATGTGGACAACTACAAATACTTAGGTGTCTGGTTAGACTGTAAACTCTCCTTCCAGACTCACATTAAGCACCTCCAATACAAAATTAAATCTAGAATCGGCTTCCTATTTTGCAACAAAGCCTCCTTCACTCATGCTGCCAAACATACCCTTGTAAAACTGACTATCTTACCAATCCTTGACTTCGGCGATGTCATTTACAAAATAGCCTCCAACACTCTACTCAGCAAACTGGATGTAGTCTATCACAGTGCCATCTGTTTTGTCACCAAAGCCCCATATACTACCCACCACTGCGACCTATATGCTCTTGTTGGCTGGCCCTTGCTACATATTCGTCGCCAGACCCACTGGCTTCAGGTCATTTATAAGTCTTTGCTAGGTAAAGCCCCGCCTTATCTCAGCTCACTGGTCACCATAGCAACACCCACCCGTAGCACGCGCTCCAGCAGGGATATTTCACTGGTCATCCCCAAACCCAACACTTCCTTTGGCCACCTTTCCTTCCAGTTCTCTGCTGCCAATGACTGGAACGAACTGCAAAAATCACTGAAGATGGAGACCTACATCTCCCTCGCTAACTTTAATCATCAGTTGTTAGAGCAGCTTACCGATCAATGTACCTGTACACAGCCAATCTGTAAATAGCACACCCAACTACCTCATCCCCATATTGTTATTTATCTTCTTGCTCTTTTGCACCCCAATATCTCTACTTGCACATCATCATTTGCACATCTATCACTCCAGTGTTAATGCTAAATTGTAATTATTTCACCTCTATGGCCTATTTATTGCCTTACCTCCCTAATCTTCTATGCACACACTGTACATAGATTTTTCTATTGTGTTATTGACTGTACATTTGTTTATGTGTAACTCGGTGTTGTTGTTTTTGTCGCACTGCTTTGCTTTATCTTGGCCAGGTCGCAATTGTAAATGAGAACTTGTTCTCAACTGGCCTACCTGGTGGAATAACAGTGGAATAAAAAAAATATATTAAAAAAGTAACTCTAAATCACGAATAAGGAACACCACTCACCATACCACAGAGCCTATATCAGGGATGGACCCGCGGACCAAAAATAAAAACATATAAATTAAAAACTCAATCGAGGTCTCAACTTACTGTTGAGAGTTAGAATAATAATAATAATAATAGAATACACATGGTGCAATTTCTAAATTTGGTTGTGTGTCAGCAGCCACTTAATTAGCCCATGTCAGCAAAAAGAAAAGAAAAGATTGGTCAGTTAGCTGGCTGCTAGACTATCGAAACTTGCAGAAAGTGTGTTTGATTTACCGACCGGGGTGTGGCCCATTGATCATATTAAAAACTGCAAACATTTGCCTCCACCCTAAGGCAAAATAAAACTGCACATTTTTCTCTCCTCCCCCTGTCTGTGTCAGCCTCAGTGCAGCCAGCCAGTCCCTTACTTGGGGTGTTTGTTGAACATGACGGGGAGGAACTCATCAACAGGTAGCATCTTGCTGAAGGCCTGAGCAGCCAGGAGCTTCCTGGCACCCTGCGCTGACAGAGCATAGCCCAGCGTCCAATAAGAGTAGTCCGCCTCCACCAGGTTATTAACCCCTTCCACTGAACGCTCCGGCTGATGCACCTGCATACGCTTACGCCCCACATAGCTGTATGAGAACAGAGGGAGGGAGAGAGAGATAGAAAGGGAGGGAAGAGTGATTCAATTCATTATACATAAGCTCCCAATTAATAATTACACATCATAACAATGCTACTTGTAGACATCATTCTTACATGAGATCCCAGTCCAGCTGGGCCTTCTCTACTTCCTCCATGATGGTCATCATTCGCCTCTTAAATCTGGGCTCAAACCTCACGTCATCCTCCAACACCAGCACCTTGGAAAGACCACGCTCCGCCAACTGACAACAGCACAGAGAACAGGCCTGGAGTCACAAATATGTAACAGCACACAACCACTATTGGCATCGACAGGCTGCAATGGATAGGGTCAAAAGCTTCAAGTTCCTCTTCACAGAAGACCTGACAGACCAATCACATCGACACTGTGGTGAAGAAGACGCAACTGCGCCTCATGGGCCCTCAATTCTCAAGTTCTACAGCTGCACCATCGAGAGCATCTTCACCGGCTGCATCGCTGCCTGGTTTGATAACTGCTCTGCCCTCAACCGCAAGGCTCTACAGAGGGTGGTGCGGACGGGCCAATACATCACTGGGGGCGAGCTCCCAGCCCTCCAGGACATCTACACCAGGCAGCGTTTGAGGAAGGCTCGTAAGATCGCCAAGGACTCCAGTCCCGAGCCATGGACTGTTCACTCTGTTACCATCTGGCAAGCGGTATCGGAGCATTGGGTCTCGGTCCTAAAGACTCCGAGACAGCTTCTACCACCAGGCCATCAGACTGCTGAACAGCTAAATCTATACTACTGTTCAAAAGTTTGGGGTCACTCAGAAATGTCCTTGTTTTTGAAAGAAAAGCACATTTTTTGTCCATTAAAATAACATCAAGCTGATCAGAAATACAGTGTAGACATTTTTTATGTTGTAAATGACTATTCTAGCTGGAAACGGCAGATTTTTTATGGAATATCTACATAGGCATACAGAGGCCCATTATCAGCAACCATCACTCCTGTGTTCCAATGGCACGTTGTGTTAGTTAATCCAAGTCCATCATTTTAAAAGGCTAATGATCATTAGAAAACCCTTTTGCAATTATGATAGCACAGCTGAAAACTGTTGTCCTGATTAAAGAAGCAATAAAACTGGCCTTGTTTAGACTAGTTGAGTATCTGAAGCATCAGCATTTGTGGGTTCAATTACAGGTTCAAAATGTCAAGAAACAAAGACCTTTCTTCTGAAACTTGTCAGTGTATTCTTGTTCTAAGAAATGAAGGCTATTACATGTGGTCACTTAGAAACAAGGAAGTTTCTAAGTGACCCAAAACTTTTGAACGGTAGTGTAGCTGTCTCCCTGCACAGGCCTGCACCTTAGAGACTATTTTCTCTGATTCTCCACACATCCAACCCTTATACACAAGCACACACACAACCACCCATAAACAAACACACAAGAACACAGACTCCCACACACACACAATCAATGCAGCTGTTCTATTATATATAATTTGTTCAACTGTGCGACCAACACACTACCCACTTTCTACTTGTAAATACAGTCATACTTGACACATTCATTATCTACACTGCAGATCCTCTTGTGTACATATCAGGCTACTACTATTTGATATTTTTTATATGTCTATTATGGATATTGATTATTGTACTACAATGTTGAGGGAGCTGGCACACCTTTTATACCTGCTATAAACTGTGTATATGAGTAATAATATTTGATTTGATTAAGTGAGGTTAGTTGAGCGCACCTGTACCCAGGTGGAGTGGTGGCTGAGGAAGCAGCCTATCTCTCCTCTGGTTAGAACACGGCCAGAGTACGGGTCCTTATAACCTGGAATCATTTCTATACCCAACGCCTGCAGCTGAGAAGTGTTCAGAGCCCTGAGAGAGAGAGAGGGAAGGAAAAAAGAGAGAGAGAGAGAGAGAGAGAGAGAGAGAGAGGAAGAGAGGGATTGGGATTGATGAACAGAGAACTAATATAAACCATAGTGTCCCATGCAGCTGTGCAGTCCTGTGTATGTGTATGGGTGAGACCTACTTGCCATCCACTGCGTCAGTAAGGGTGGCCTGCAGACCCAGAGAGGTCATGGTGCTCAACATTCTCTGTCTCCTGTCCAGACGACGTTTCAGATTGATCAGGAAGATCTGAGACGAAGGGAGGGAGGGAGGGGGCAGAGAGAGGAAGGGAGCAATCAGTAGGAAGGCAGAGTAGGAAGTAGGGGGAGAGACATGGGAGTAGTGGAGGAAGGAAACAGATGTAAGGAAGAGCAGGAAAGGGAAGAAATGAATGTCACATCAAAGAAAGACGGATGAACTCTCAATATAAACCAATTCCTCTAAACAGTCTGGGCCAGTGTCTTACTGTACCTCATCAAAGCCCATCTTGTCCTGCGGCATCTGGGGATTGTACAGGTACTCTGAGGGCGCTATGTTGTGGTCAACTGTTAACACATAAAAAGGAGTCAGAGTTAATACAGACAGAGGGTGTCAGAGTTAGAGTTAATACACAGTTAATACAGACAGAGGGTGTCAGAGCTAGAGTTAATACAGAGTTAATACAGACAGAGGAGTCAGAGTTAATACAGCAGCATGGAATCAGAGAGAGTATTTCCTCTAGGGCCACACCGGTTTATTTCCCATTTCCCATGAGGAGGAGGAAGGAAAAAGACAGAGACATAGAGAATTAGTAAGGCACTGCAGCAGGCCTTAGGGTAAGGGATAAGTTCAGGGTTAAGGATAGGTTTTGTGTGTTGTCAGATAAGAGGCTAAATTAAAATGGGAGATAACAGAGATGAAGGATCCTTTTGAAGGAGAGGTAGAAATCTGACAAAGTAAAAGAGGCGTTTATTTTGATTTAGAAAGTAGTGTATGCGTGTGTGTGTGTGTGTGTGTGCTTACTCATGGCCTCAGCGATAGTGTGTGTGAAGCTCTCCTTCTCCTCGTCAACATTCTGTGAGGCCTTCAGAGGAACCGGCAGGAAGCCATAGTGTTCTCTGTTACACACATACATCTGCACATCTGTCAACACACAGTCACACGGAGTAAATCAAAAACACACTGACACATTTGGATATCTGCAAAGAAACACTACTACACCCAAAAACACTAACATGATTGTACAGTGCCTTCGGAAAGTATTCAGAACCCTTGACATTTTCCACATTTTGTTACATAACAGCTTTATTCTAAAATATATGAAATCCTTTTTTCCCCTCATTAATCTACACACAATACTCCATAATGACAAAGCGAAAACAGGTTTAGACATTTTTGCTAATTTATTAAACTGAAAAAACTGAAAAATTACATTTACATAAGGATTCAAACCCTTGAGACAGTACTTTGTTGAAGCACCTTTGGCAGCGATTACAGCCTCGAGTCTTCTTTGGTGTGATGCTACAAGCTTCGCACACCTGTATTTGGGGAGTTTCTCCCATTCTTCTCTGCAAATCCTCTCAAGCTCTGTCAGGTTGGATGGCTAGTGTCGCTGCACAGCTATTTTCAGGTCTCTCCAGAGATGTTTGATCTGGTTCAAGTCTGGGATCTGGCTGAGCCACTCAAGGACATTGAGAAACTTGTTCCGAAGCCACTCCTGCGTTGTCTTGGCTGTGTGCTTAGGGTCATTGTCCTGTTGGAACGTGAACCTTCACCCCAGTCTGAGGTCCTGAGCACTCTGGAGCAGGTTTTCATCAAGGATCTCTCTGTACTTTGCTCCGTTCATCTTTGCCTCGATCCTGACTAGTCTCCCAGTCCCTGCCGCTGAAAAACATCCCCACAGCAAGATGCTGCCACCACCATGCTTCACCGTAGGGATGGTGACAGGTTTCCTCCAGTCGTGACGCTTGGCATTCAGGTCAAATAGTTCAATCTTGGTTTCATCAGACCAGAAAATCTTGTTTCTCATGGTCTGAGAGTCTTTAGGCGCCTTTTGGCAAACTCCAAGCAGGCTGTCATGTGCCTTTTACTGAGGACTGGCTTCCGTCTTGCCACTCTACCATAAAGGCCTGATTGGTGGAGTGCTGCAGAGATGGTTGTCCTTTTGGAAGGTTCTCCCTTCTCCACAGAGGAACTCTAGAGCTCTGTCAGAGTGACCATCGGGTTCTTGGTCACCTCCCTGACCAAAGACCTTCTCCACCGATTGCTCAGTTTGGCCAGATGGTCAGCTCTAGGAAGAGTCTTGGTGGTTCCAAACTCCTTCCATTTAAGAATGATGGAGGCTAATGTGTTCTTGGGGACCTTTAATGCAGCAGACATTTTTTGGTACCCTTCCCCAGATCTGTGCCTCTATACAATCCTGTCTCAGAGCTCTACGGACAATTCCTTCAACCTCCTGGCTTGGTTTTTGCTATGACATGCACTGTCAATTGTGGGACCTTGTATAGATAGGTGTGTGCCTTTCCAAATCATGTCCAATCAATTGAATTTACCACAGGTGGACTCCAATCAAGTTGTAGAAACAACTCAAGGATTATCAATGGAAACAGGATGCACCTGAGCTCAATTTTGAGTCTCATAGCAAAGGGTCTGAATACTTATGTAAATAAGGTATTTTTGTTTTTTTATTTTTAATAACATTGCAAAAACAATTCTAAAACCCTGTTTTCGTTTTGTCATTATGTGGTATTGTGTGTAGATCGCTGAGGAAAATGGCTGTGTGTATTATTGTGTGTATGTAAGTGTTTGTGCATTCGTGTTATGTATTTAATAGTTATGTGTTTACTAGTTCTGTTTGTACCCTACCGATCACAAGCCACATCCAATAATCCCACACAATCAGGGTAGTCCGAAAGTCACAAATCTGGTGTCAATTACCCAGCCTGCCTTGTATCCCTCCATTAAACACATGATGGGTTCTATTGTAAAACATCTCTTCAACACAAGACACAGAAGTACCCTCAGAACTATTAAAACACAGAGAACTACCCTTGCTCTCCCCTTAGCCCCTTTCCCTTTAGTATTTGCAGATCTGAAGCAATCGGATAGGTGTAAAATAATATGGCATAAGCTTCTTACATTTGGGACGGCAGGTAGCCTAGTGGTTAGAGTGTTGGTCCAGTAACCGAAAGGTTGCTGGGTCAAATCCCTGAGCTGACAATGTAAACATCTGTTGTTCTGCCCCTGAACAAGGCAGTTACAGTTTTTTCCAACTGCTTACACACAAAATCTTTTCATGTCACACGATTTTTGAAACCTCTCACTCAAAGTGCAAAACTACACACCAAATATCCAAAACCAGAAGCTATTTCTCAGCCTTTGACTCAGTTGTCAATTACATAAAACACTTTTTTCAAAACACTACACACAATTCTCTACCTAAAACACAAAAATCTAACAGGAAGTGACTTACTTTCCTTTTCCAAACACAACCAATCAAAATGCTACACTTATTCACCAGGTCACACACACTCCTCACATGTGCAAACACTAATTGCTTAACTGATCACTAACCAATCACTGCTTTACTGTAGTATAGGCCTATAAATAGGTCAAAGGTCAGATTACCTGTTTTGAACAATGGATGCCAACAATGGACAGAGAGCAAGAGGAGTAGGAGGGAGAGGCAGGGGACAACAACGAGGACAAATTCAAAGACGAAGAGTTGGAGGAAGAGGAAGAAGAGGGCAAAGAAGAGAAGGAAGGAGAGCCATCTCTGATGAGATTAGGGCAACACTTGTTGATCATGTGATCAACCACGGTTTGACCATGAGAGAGGCTGGACTGAGAGTCCAGCCCAACTTGAGTCGATTTACAGTGGCGTCCATAATTCAAACCTTCAGAAATGAGAACAGGTATGCAACTATCTAATGACTATTTTAGCATTACAGTAATGTACTGTAAAATACGTATGACTGCATAGTATTGCATAAACATTTGTAACTCTAAGCCATCTATTTACTGCACTGCATTGAATGAATGAGGTTGGTTATCATGCTGTACTACCTTTTTTTGTACATTGTTTACAGTTCCTATGCTGAACACATACTGTGTTTGAATTCTGTACAGAGTGGAAAGGCAAAGACATCATGGAGGACGCTTGTTTACAGATGTACAAGAGACTGGAATTATAAATATGATTTTGGCCAACATATGCAATTAGGATTCGAGAGATAAGAGAGCATATCTTGAATAATGACACCATATTTAACAACATCAATGCTGTAAGCCTGTCGACCATACAACGCATCCTCCAACGGCACCAAGTGACGATGAAACAACTTTACAAGGTGCCATTTCAGAGAAACTCTGACAGAGTCAAGAATATGCAACATGACTTCCAGTACTTCAGACATACCATATTTACTCATCTGTATATCCTTTTGTCTTTACAGAGAGTATTGGAGCTGGATGCCCATGTAATTCTCCATGAATTTATTTATGTGGATGAGGTTGGCTTCAACCTCACCAAAACCAGGTGCCGCGGAAGAAATGTAATAGGACAGAGGGCAATTACCAATGTCCCTGGACAGCGTGGGGGTAATATAACTATGTGTGCTGCCATCACTCAAAACGGGGTCCTCCATCACAATGCCACACTGGGTCCGTACAACACCGGCCATATGCTCACTTTTCTGGATGCAATTTACACAATGCTTGTCCCTGATCAGGAGCCTGCTAGTTTGGTGGTTTTATGGGACAATGTTAGTTTTCACCGGGCTGTTCTGGTCCAAAACTGGTTTGCCACCCATCCACAATTTGTAGTTTTGTACCTACCCCTATATTCACCTTTTCTAAATCTCATAGAGGAATTCTTCTCAGCCTCGCGCTGGAAAGTGTATGATCGCCAACCCTATGCCCGCATGCCGCTTCTCCAGGCAATGGAGGACGCATGTGGGGACATTGCGGTTGCCTCTGTCCAAGGTTGGATACGCCATGCTAGGAGATACTTCCCTCGATGTTTGGCAAGAGGAAACGTATCTTGTGATGTGGACGAAGTATTGTGGCCAGACCCAGCCCGGAGAAGAGATGAAGTGTAGCTTAGCACTGGTGACTGCCCCCCCTACCAATTCCTGGACTGCCCCCCCCCCGGGACCCCACACACACATAATTGTGTTCTTTACTGTATTCTAAAGAATATACTTTTGGTTTACATATGTTTATGGTTTTGTTGTATGCTACTGTATACAACAGTAATGTTTGGCCTAATAAATATTTTCTGTTTGTACATTGCATTGGTGTTTACAGTGTACTTGTTACCCCTCTCAGCAGATTACCTTCACTGTAGAACATTGTATTGAAATGTAGATATAAGCCTATGAAAGAGCTTTAGAACGGTGTTTACATGGTATATCCAAAAATGTACTATTATGAAAGCAGTGTTTGCCATTTGATGCAAATGCTTCATTCTGACATGTGTTTATGGCATTTTGAATGCAGGGTTACATTTTGAAGGAGATGTGAGGCATTTTGCATTTTGTGTGTGCAGTTTTGGGAATTGTGTGTAGAGTTTTGAAAACGTGTATGTGTAAGCAGTTGGAAAAAAACTGTAACCCAATGTTCCCTGGTAGGCTGTCATTGTAAATAAGAATTTGTTCTTAACTGACTTGCCTAGTTAAATCAAATAAATGACCCCCTGGGCCTGAATGGAAGGCTGGGTGGAGCCATAAGGACTTTGCTTTCACTGTGTTGGTGGTTGGGACTAGGGGTTGTTTCTGAACCAGGCTGTATGACTGTATACACAGTTGGTATGTGGGTGGGGTAGCTTGGTGTCTTGTACTCAGGGCTATGTTTTTACAACACATCCATCATGAACTAGGGTGTTGTGTCTGGACAGGATCATGGCGGGGGGTGGGAGGGAGTTAAACTCTGACCTGCCTGTCGGGCGGAGAAGGAGAATACCATGATGTCATCGAAGGCCCAGCTGTAGTCAGGGTGAGGGGGGTAGAAGGCCAGGTCCCGACTGGCGTCACGCCTCAGGTCTAACAGGAAGGTAGAGTGCACCATGGGTACGGCGAAGCAACCTAGACGCTTCCACTCCCTGATTGGCTGGTAGTCTGGAGTACGCTTATAGTAACCCTGGAAGACAGAGATGGAGAGACAGGGTTGAAAGAAGAAAGGGTGGGAGAGGGGGACGGGAAATATAGATAGAGAATTGGTCTTAAAGATGCAGTCCGGGATCTTAAGCACAAATTCGTAAAATATTGTACGAATTAGATTCGTAACATACGAATTGCAAAAAAATATCCCACGATATGAATGACGTAGTACACAATTGGATGACATAGTGCACAAAAAAATGGGGACCTGTTTTGGCTCGTGAGCAGCACTTTCAAAACAACTGGCTGAAATTATACACATTGCTAGAGCATCACTTTAAGAGGTGTGGAAGCTTTGTGAAGAACAGAGACCAAATGGTCATAACATTCACTTGCTTGCTGACGGAGAGAGAGGGCACATAGAGGAGTGAAGTCTATGTGGGGCTACATGGCTAATGCAGGTTATTTACCTGGGGAGTGATGCCACACCAGAAGTTGGAGTAGAGAGAGCGAGACTCCAGCAAGGGAGCCACCAGAGTCAGGTTCTCAGCCATGAGTAGGTTCAGGATCCTGGGGTTGGTCAGCAGGTTATCACTGTCTGCAAACTAGACACACAGAGAAAGACAACAGAATAATGTATAATCTCACAGAACGTAATTTAACAAACTTGTAGCCTTGCAGGTATACAATCTAAGACAACCGGACACAGAGAGAAAGCAGGTATCATCATTCACATACAATTATACCACGAACTAAAGTCACACGTAATCTCACAGGTATAATATCTCTGTCTCACCAGTATATAATCTGCCCAGCGTTCCCGTGCTGCCTTCAGAGCAGCCTGCCTCAGCTTCATCACATGGTTGAAGCGGGACGGAGGCCAGTGCTTGGGCCCCCACTCATCAGTATAGGACCTGAGGACAGGACAAAAAGCTTTACGATCAGTACCTCATATTCACCATACCTTAATGAGCAGTGAACTTCAGAGATTCCAAGAATTAAGGAATGTGAACCTGAACGGATGGGGCGGGGTGAGATTCCCTGAGGCTGAGGGTCAGACACTGGGGGGCGTGGTCAGAGGCAGGGGGAGTCAGACACTGGGGGGCGTGGTCAGAGGCAGGGGGAGTCAGACACTGGGGGGCGTGGTCAGAGGCAGGGGGGAGTCAGACACTGGGGGGCGTGGTCAGACTTACTTGGGCTCCTCCATGGGTCTCCACTCCACATAGTGGTACTGGTCCTGGGCCTGCTTCAGCCACTCCCTCAGCATGGCTGTGCTGTTGTCCACACTGTGGTCTGTCGCTGCCCTGAGACACAATATAACATGGGACACTATATCAACACAACGCACATGGCAATGCAGGAACAAGACATTTAAGCACTAACTTTCTACACAACGTATCACGATAATGTGTCGAGACGGCAACAGCAACACGGAAACATAGCTGCAGCTGATCCTGTGTGTGTAGGTTCAAAACATGAACACACACAGACACGCAGTGTCCTATGTGAGCCAGGAGAGTAAAAACAGCAACAAACAAACAGGCCAGAGCATACAGTACAGCACCGCAGCTGGGACAACTCTATCCTGTCCTCACACACACTGCTGCCACTGTCTGCACACCGTGTTCCCTGTCCTCACACACACACACACACACACACACCTACCCTAACTCTGTCACACACTCACCCTTCCTTTCTCACCCCATGCTATCACGCTCTCACTTCTACAGAGTCGTAGCCTGACAGTAATAGCCTAAGGCCTTGAGATGATAACTACAGTACTCTCTCTCTCTCTCTGCATCTAATATGTGCTTAATGGAGGAAAAGGTCAATAGAGAGAGAGAGGCCAGTGTCTGTAGAGAGGATGCTGTGTCACTGATGGCAAACACACACACACACACACACAAACTGGAGTTTTCCACTGCTTGCTGTAATATTCCTGGCTGTAACCTCTCCAGACAAACTCTCACCCTACGTCAGAGTGCAGACAAACCAGAGATAGCAGTGTATAAACACCCATTTTACAAAACCACTGCTAACACTGTTCACCATGAGATAACACTGTAGACACAATTCATCACACACACTGAGCTCAGAGATAACAATATTGACACCTGTAAGACACACAGAAACCCTGTCCAGAGAGAGATCTTTCAGCACAGACAGTTGACTTGGTGTTAACACCCAGACACTAACAGATCTCCAGACAGACAGTTGACTTGGTGTTAACACCCAGACACTAACAGATCTCCAGACAGACAGTTGACTTGGTGTCAGGGGCGGAAATCCCGGGGGGGACGGGGGGGACACGACCCCCCCATCCTGGGAAAAATATGATTTGTCCCCCCCAATATATCACTGAATCATAACTATGTAATTTAAATAATATTAATAATACGCAATGAAAGCAATTGTGCTGATTATAGACACTTAATAGCGCGTTTTTAAGTTTCAAAAGATTGCGACCCCCCACGCTTTTCCTCACAGTGGTTTGATCCACTGGCAAGGTAACAGAGGGGTCATGTCTACTGTCTGAAAGGCACTCAATGAACGTAACTGACGTAAAGTTAATCCAGTCAATCGCACACACACACTAGCTGAATATGCAGAGCTAGCGCGCAAATATTAACTATTAAGCTAGCTAGTACCTATTCCATTTATGTGGCCTCGTCAAAGATGGAATCTTTGCTATCGTCAATTTATTCCGAGATCAGCATGCAGATGATGTAAGTTAGTGCTTCAAAGTCCCTGTGATAAGGTTAGCGATAAACTGAAGTCCAAACTGAACTACACTCTTCTTCTACCATTGTCTTAAATATATTTAATGGTCTCGTTGCAAAAGCTAAATTGTCGCAAGGGAACTTTTATTTATTTATTTTATTTAACCCGGGTAGCAAAGATTATAGCAAACACCACTGAAACTGAATTGGTGCTCGCTTGCTTTGCAAATTCAGCTATTGTTGGAAGCCAGCCAATATGAAACAAACTATTAAAATTACAAAAGGTTGCAGCATATGTTGTGTAAATGGTGAACTCATACAGCTGTCAACTCTTGTCATTTTAATCCGTTTCACATTTGCTAGCTACCTTTTAGATCGAAGCCCAAATAGAATGATAAAAGATAAGATGATAGAAGCCCATCTCCTACTGTAAATAACCTACACACTGTGTGTGTGTGTAGCCAGCCAGCCAGGTAGAAAAATGGCAGAAAAATAAAAGACGGACATCAGAGTATTTTTCAGTACACCAAAACGCAAAGTAAGAACCCTAGTAGCCTAATATCTCAAAGACTAGTTGATAAAATGTTCATAAGAAAGAAATGAAATTCTAATGGAAATGTTTCACAATGATGTCATTAGGCAGAGCAGGCAACAGATGACACACAGACAGCAGAGTTGGGGACAGATATGCAGGGACAGACTGGCAGAGACGGAGTCTCAGGTAAGTTTGTTGAGTCTTTGTTTGGCAACATTATGAAAGGTTCTCATTTTTTTTAACTTGTAAAATAGGAACATAATTGGAAAATGCCATGGACACCCCCACTCTCAACTTAAACTGGTGACTGAACTAAGATTTGTTAAAGGCAATGGTATTGCTGTTGTGATTAGTTGTGTAGTTTTGGGTACCGGTAGTTAGGAGTACGGCAAACACCTTATTTCTTTGGTTCCTCAATATACATTTACCATATTACAATGTAGGCTATGTGTTACAGCACTACTTTTGGTGTCCCCCTCAGGAATTGCTCTTGAGAAAATTTCATGTAATTGTCCCCCCCAAAGTTGATATCAGATTTTCGCCCCTGCTTGGTGTTAACACCCAGACACCAACAGATCTCCAGACAGACAGTTGACTTGGTGTTAACACCCAGACACTAACAGATCTCCAGACAGACATAGTCAGTCTAGCTGGAGAGAGAATGTAGGCCTACCTGCCTGACGGACCACAGGGGTAACCCTGGGGTTAATAAGTGGTGTGTGTGTGTGTGTGTGTGTGTGTGTGTGTGTGTGTGTGTGTGTGTGTGTGTGTGTGTGTGTGTGTGTGTGAGTTCGTTCATGTTTGAGCCTGTGTGAGGGAGAATACATACATGTTTTATGGTAAAGTCAGGCATTTTAAAACAGTGAGTGTGTGTGTTTGCACATGATTGGGTATGTGGACATAAACTGTAAAGCAGGGGTGTCAAACTTTAAGACCTAGACAACCAAGTGAGGGGAGTTATTTGCTAATCAGTGACCTTAATTCATCAATCAAGTACAAGAGGAGTGAAAACCCGCAGACACTTGGCTCTCTGTGGAATGAGCTTGGCACGTGCGGTAAAGGATGAGTCCCGCTTCTGACAGCTGGTCTCTGTCTTTGTCACTGGGTAAAACCACCTTTAGTGGAGGTAATGAATGGATGTGCACACTCTTTGACATGTCTTTTTCAACCATGAAATTCCATATTGCTGGGGGAAATAAATGTGTTGGTACCTGTCATTTTCAAATGAGCTCTGGGCTAGGATTTGAATGGGGTGGATCTGTGAGAAGCTCAGAAACAGAAGAATCTCCATACGTTCTGTATGAAGATACGTGTGTGTGTGCGTGTGTGTGTGCAGGAGCATGCGTTAGCATCTCATTCCTTTGTGCCCTTGCCATCCTTATACAAGTCAGTGAGGTCACAGAGACAAATATGTTAGATGGATTGTATCTCATACTAACGAAAACCTATTTAGTAAATGTCTCACCATGCTCATTAGAACACAGACAAAACAAACAGATGACAATATGGTTAGGTTTCCACATTCCCCACTAAAATGCTAACCTTTTCCTAATCTGCCCACAATTCCAGAAGGAGCCTATTCAAGCATTTAGCAGTTGAAGGTTTCTGACTGTACGTCATTCTTCACTAGATCAGCCCCTTTCAGCCATAACACACAGCTCTGTATTAGAGGTACACTATGATATTTTCTATTACGGAAGCGGCATCTCATTTTGCCTTATGTAAGATAACAGTTGGTGTGTGTGTGTGTGATGTATGGTGTGTGTGCGTGTGTGTGGATTCTATGGGCCTGTACAGGCAGAGGACAGGCAGGCACACAGTGTGTGGATTCTATGGGCCTGTACAGGCAGAGGACAGGCAGGCACACAGGCTGGGTTTTCTATCTTTCACCTTTGTGTCTCTTCTTTCATTTATTTAGGTGAATCTTCATCATTCCATCTCCTATTCCACACATGCATGTCCTGTTTCCGGCAGGATCTATCCTTTCCAGGCTTCTCAATTTCCTCTCCCCAGGGCTGAATCAGCCAAGGAGGGTACAGAGCAGCAGCTTGAGTCCCTGGTCATCCCCACATCCCCCTAACCACACTCACACTCACTGCAGCCAAGCCTGAAATTCAATGCCAATGATGTGTGAACGGAAAAATGTGCTTGTGGGATACTGTATATCTTTTTTTTTTTTGTACACTCATAAGTGCACATAGCATCATAACGTGTGTTTTAGCACTTCTGTTCATGTGTGTTTGTGTTCTGTATGTGTGAGAGCGCGTGTTAGAATTTCAGCTCATTTTGAAGGTGTTTGACAATCCAGGCTCTGGGGGGTTGGACTGGACACTCATCCAGTCTTCCTCCCTCCCTCTTTTCACTCATCCGTCACTTTGTTCCTCCGCTCTGCCCTCTTTGAGGTTTACAGTAACTCTCTGGCTTATTATTTTCAGCCCTGGAGCGCTACAGCTCTACTTTCTCTCTTTATGATCCTCATCTGGACACCACATGCTATTAGGTTTCACCTACACACTCTTACCATCTCTTTCTCTCTCTATCCCTCTCTCCTCGATCTATCAGTCCCACCTGGCCTGGCTGTGCCTTTCATCAGCGAGGAGGGGGTGTGATGAGCTGACATTGAGAAAGATCAATGGAAGGGTGCAGGGGACGGAAGGGTTACACCTGGCCCAAAAACACTGAACAAACACTCAAGTGAAAGTTACGAGGCCTAAAATCCTTCCATCGTATCTGCATTGGATATGCCCTTTTCCCGTAGCTAGTGTTAACAGACTTAAATCACTTTACCTACAGTTGAAGTCGGAAGTTTACATACACTTAGGTTGGAGTCATTAAAATTCGTTTTTCAACCACTCCACAAATTTCTTGTTAACAAACGATAGTTTTGGCAAGTCGGTTAGGACATCTACCTTGTGCATGACACAAGTAATTTTTCCAACAATTGTTTACAGACAGATTATTTCACTTATAATTCACTGTATCACAATTCCAGTGGGTCAGATGTTTACATACACTAAGTTGACTGTGCCTTTAAACAGCTTGGAAAATTCCAGAAAATTATGTCATGGCTTGAGAAGCTTCTGATAGGCTAATTGACATAATTTGAGTCAATTGGAGGTGTACCTGTGGATGTATTTCAAGGCCTACCTTCAAACTCAGTGCCTCTTTGCTTGACATCATCGGAAAATCAAAAGAAATCAGCCAAGACCTCAGAAAGAAAACTATACAAGTCTGGTTCATCCTTGGGAGCAATTTCCAAAATGCCTGAAGGTAACACGTTCATATGTACAAGCAATAGTACGCAAGTATAAACACCATGGGACCACGCAGCCGTTATACCGCTCAGGAAGGAGACGCGTTCTGTCTCCTAGAGATGAACGTACTTTGGTGCGAAAAGTGCAAATCAATCCCAGAACAACAGCAAAGGATCTTGTGAAGATGCTGGAGGAAACAGGTACAAAAGTATCTATATCCACAGTAAAACAAGTCTTATATCAACATGACCTGGGGCGGCAGGTTAGAGTGTTGTGGTAAGAGTGTTGGACTAGTAACCGAAAGGTTGCAAGATCGAATCCCCGAGCTGACAAGGTAAAAATCTGTCGTTCTGCCCCTGAACAAGGCAGTTAACCCACTGTTCCTAGGCCGTCATTGAAAATAAGAATTTGTTCTTAACTGACTTGCCTAGTTAAATTAAGAAAAAAAAAAAAAACTGAAAGGCTGCTCAGCAAGGGAGAAGCCACTGCTCCAAAATCACCATAAAAAAGCCAGACTACGGTTTGCACATGGGGACAAAGATCATAATTCTTGGAGAAATGTCCTCTGGTCTGATGAAACAAAAATAGAACTGTTTGGCCATTATGACCATCGTTATGTTTGGAGGGAAAAGGGGGAGGCTTGCAAGCCAAAGAACACCATCCCAGCCGTGAAGCACAGGGGTGGCAGCATCATGTTGTGGTGGTGCACTTCACAAAATAGATGGCATCATGAGGAAAGAAAATGATGTGGATATATTGAAGCATATTGAAGCAACATCTCAAGACATCAGTCAGGAAGTTAAAGCTTGGTCGCAAATGGGTCTTCCAAATGGACAATGACCCCAAGCATACTTCCAAAGTTGTGGCAAAATGGCTTATGGACAACAAAGTCAAGATATTGGAGTGGCCATCACAAAGCCCTGACCTCAATCCCATAGAAAATGTGTGGGCAGAACTGAAAAAGCGTGTGCGAGCAAGGAGCCCTACAAACCTGACTCAGTTACGCCAGCTCTGTCAGGAGGAATGGCCCAAAATTCAACCAACTTATTGTGGGAAGCTTGTGGAAGGCTACCCGAAACGTTTGACCCAAGTTAAACAATTTAAAGACAATGCTACCAAAGATGAATTGAGTGTATGTAAACTTCTGACCCACTGGGAATGTGATGAAAGAAAGAAAAGATGAAATAAATCATTCTCTCTACTATTATTCTGACATTTCACATTCTTAAAATAAAGTGGTGATCCTAACTGACCTAAGACAGGACATTTTTACTAGGATTAAATGTCAGGAATTGTGAAAAACTGAATTTAAATGTATTTGGCTAAGGTGTATGTAAACTTCCGACTTCAACTGTATGTGTGTGTGTGCATTCTGCAGTAACTCCCCTTCCCCCAGGCTGACGTGGCTGCAGCAATACATGCTGGCCTGTCAGGGAGGGAGGGTGAGGGGGTGATTGAGAAAAGAGCCTATATAACACCCCATCTTACCTCATCCTCCCACACCATGACCTACCATGACTTATCCATACACACTCTCAATCAGGCCACACAACTTCCAAATATAATCAGTCAGAAAATCTCTGTGTTCTTGCCCTCTGTCCTACCCCACATACGTCCTTAACAAAAATATAAATGTTAGTCATTTAGCAGAAGCTCTTATACAGTGTCTTACAGGAGGAACTAGGGTTAAGTGCCTTGCTCAAGAGCACATTGACAGATTTTTCAACTAGTCGGCTCAGGGATTCTAACCAGCAATGCTCTTAACCACTATGCTACCTGCAAATCCCGTTCAAATTCACACGTCATTTTCACTCACATGAAATACACAGACAGCAAAACAAATATTTCCTACTCGGTGATGTCTAGATAAATGCAAAGTAATAGAAAAACATACAATCGCAATAATTTAGTTTGTAAGGGAAAATGAGAAAGGGAGGGAAAGAGAGTAAGAGAACGTGAACAGAGGTAGCACAGTGTGTCTCTGTGGTTAAGCCAGGGTGATGACACACACAGACAGACTGACTTGGCTAAAATTATAGTTCCTCTGTGACAACATGAAGTCCTTCCGGCCGCTGCTGAATAAATAATTTGTAACATCCCTCAAAACAGTTTACACACAGCTTCCCCACCTCCCTCTCCCTCCCTCTCTCACACACACACACACACACACACACAAAACACCCCTTAAAACACTTAAACTAAAACACACCTCCCCACCTCTCTTTCTCTCTCAGTCTTTTCCTGTCTTTCTGAAGAGAAATGGAATGCTTTGCCTGTCTGGATGCCAGTCTGTTTCAGCATTAGCCAGATCCATTGTTGGCCGGCTAGTATGTGCTGGAATAGATGGGCAGCAGGGAGAAGAATTCACAATTTTATCCAACTCCACCTTTGGAACTACTGGTCAAGAGACAATCACTTTCATGCCAACAGGCCTATCTATGTGAGGATCTATGTGAGGATCTATGTGAGGATCTATGTGAGGATCTAGGTGTAATATGTTTCAGTTCTCCTCTGGGGATTCGATGACACTGACACATGGCCAGGGCTGTTCTGAGTATAGCCACAACTCCTGGCAGGGGACATGGAGCTGTTCTCTCTGCTGGCAGACACAGGTCTGGGCATAGTCTCATCTCTGATCAGGTTTTATGAAGAAACCACTGGCTGAGTATTAACACTCCTCATGTGAAAATGGTACGTGTTGAATGAATCAAGTGTGTGTTCTGTTGTGTGAGTTAGGAGGTGGTACTGTCTCTGTTGTATGAGTGATGGAGTTCCTGTGTCACTGAGTTACTGCCTTCACTAAGCACAAGTCTGGCCCAAGGCTAGTAGAAATACACAGATACACACCGCACCACCACCACATGCAGACCCCAACAGACTGAAACTGGGCCAGAGCACTAAGGATAATCAAACACACACTCACATACCAGCCATGTGCCAGCGATATGATCTAATCCACGAAGAGAAAGAGAGAGACCAAGAGAAGGAAAACGAGAAAGAGAGAGAGAAATCTGGGCCCAAATTGGCTGCTTCAAATCCCACAAAATCTTCTCTTGTCCTTTCTTTGAAACAAATACCACCAAAAATGTCAAAGGCTCCCCTCCTGACATGATTAAAAAGACATCCATTGGGAAATAGTTGGTGGTTGGAATGCTGGATCCAATATTGTTATCCGGTAGAAAGGGAGATTTTTGGAAGCAAGGGTCATGTTGGAGCAGGCAGCACTTCAAAAACGCTCCTGGTTTATCTTTTACTATAATGGCATTATACTCTTTGAAAACATTCAACTTCTGAAGAACATCCACCTGGTAACAGGTGGATCTGCTACCTATCTCCCCACCAAAGGATGGGACTGGGACATATGGAATAGAGCTGGAGATCCCAGCCTCGTAAAGAGCAGATCTGCAGCAGTAACACACCATCAACACTGACAGTGAGAGCTATAAGATACAGACACATCTCTCATCATTTCCTTTAAAGTTTAGAATGTTGTTGGCAACCACTGGAATTTCTCTGTGATGGCGACATTATATACATCTAATCAAACATATTTGTCACACAGTTTACAGCAGGTATAAAAGGTCCCGTGAAATGCGTATGTGCTAGCTAGCACAACAATGCAGCACATTCATCAAAAATCAATAATAGCAAGTATTAGAAGTAATAGAAGAGGTAGTGAGCATAGTAATAATGGACTGGATTTACAAATATAATGTGGGCAGTGGAATCAATAGTATATATTAGAACAGCAGAGTTGACTTTGTGTGTGAGTGTATGTGAGCTCTTAGAGTGTGTGTGTGTGTGTGTGTGTGTGTGTGTAAGGGTTGGATGTGTGGGTAGTCAGTACAAATAATTTCTACGGTAATAATGTATTGGTTATCTGGTGTAAATAGTCTCTAAAGTGCAGGGAGACAGCTAGGTTTAGCTTATCAGCAGTCTGATGGCCTGGTGGTAGAAGCTCTCTCAGAGCCTTTTGGTCCAGGACCAGATGGTAACAGAGTGAACAGTCTGTGGCTCGGGTGACTGGAGTCCTTGACGATGCTTGTAATAATAGCTGAGGCACACATGGTTTAGATGGTGTTCTCAGTCATATACAGTATCATTGAAAAATTATGGTTGTGGTTCAGAATTTTCTGTTGTGGTTCAGATTTCGTGGTTTGTGCATCACATTATCATCATCAAAGATGTAATATGGAGAGTATAGAAACGACAATGGAATCTATTTATTAGGCTATTTCACACAAAGTTCAGAGAACAGATTCTGTTGTCACAGTCGAAACACAGCAACAAATCATCTCTCTTCAGTTCACTTTCACCACCTGGAAAAGCACTTCCCATAAACAGCCCACAGACTCAGCTCCAGGCTACGGAGTTACTCCTGAACACTGCCCCAATGATGAGCTCAACCTTCTACTCCAGTCACAACACAGGGTCGTGACCTCTGGAGACCAATCACAGGGCTGAGTCACATTCTATCAACCAATCACGAGCCTGGGTTCTGGCCCATGTCCAATCGTTAGCCTGCGGCCAGCTTAGTGTTGTCCTGAGGGCAGGGGAAGGAGGTGGGGGGAGAGAGAGGAGGGTACACTGTTTGAGCATGGCTGGAATGTGGCTTCACTCACTAACCTGCTCAGTGCCACAGGGTAATTCTCAACACAAGCCTACCGACCAGCCTGCCTCCGTCCCGTCTCCCTTTGCCCCCTAATTCCCTGCATTCTTTCACAGCACAGTGAGAGACTCTCTCACCTCTCTCTTAGTCTTCTCTGTCAGACTCAGATACCTCCATTTGATTTTCAGACTACTGAAGCCTTCTATGGGGAGAGTGTTATCCCAACCACTCTTTCTCTATCATACACGCAGACTGCTCTTCCTCCAGCCATCACAGAGAAGAAACTTGCATATGCCCCTAAATACACACACAAACGCACACACACTTTTTTTCTTCACTTGAACAGTGACAGCCTCCTTGTCCCAGGGGAGAGCAGGGGGAATTGAAAGATGAGCAGTGTCCAAGCTCTACCCTTCAGCCCCAGAACAAACACACACACACATGCCAGCACGCACACACATTAATCAGCCACTGGCACCAGGTCTGTGGCCAGCAGAATTTAATCTGCTGGCCACAAACCGTAATTCTACCACATCTGTTGCTTTTCACTACCTCTCTCTTTATAGAAGTTGTATAACTACAGCTGTTTATACAATGCATATGTATTTCAACATTTGAAAACACATTCTCATGGGGACCTGGTTCCACTAGTTTGTAAAACGGAATGACAACATTTGACATTTGTTGTGTGTTGTATGACGTTTCCAATACTGTCATAGAAGGATGGGAGGAGGCTGTTGGCTCATTACAAAACAATTCAATGATCACAGCAACAGTGAGCATGGATTTTCCTCTCTTATATAAGAACCAAGTGAAATACACCACCTAGAAACAGTGAGATTTGAGGCAAGCTTGGGAGAAACATTATGACTCATTTTCTAGTCTAGCGCTGGCAGATTGTCATACTTACAAAACTCTTCTTTATGGTATAGTCATTATCAACACTGAACTTCTACTGTAGGCTGCTCAGCCACCCAATAAATGTCTCTATGCCAAACACTTCTCATTGGCAGTCAGTATTGAGAGCTTGCAGAGCTGTACTGAGACCTTATCGGTTCTGACTCAGAGGAAGCTTCCAGACAGACAGTAGAGTGCAGCAGCAGACCGGTCCTATACAGCAGGGATCATCAACTACATTCAGCCGCTAGACTGCAAATTGACTGCAAGAAGCCCAAACAGATATGATATTTGACTAAAACATAATCATTTCAAACCTTGCTTACATTTGTATATGATCACGTGTCTCTCTACTATGCGTTAGAATTCTTGGGAACAGATTTCCAAAATTAAAATCACTTGGAGCTGATTTCCTGGTGTTTTTACAGTCTTTTGTGTCCAACAATGAACATTTTTGCTCAGAAGACTTGGGGGACCAAATCAAACCACCCTCTGGCCAAATTCAGCCCGCGAGCCGCCAGTTGGGGAACCCTGGTATATGGTCTGCTGCTTCTATACATCTGGCTGTGCTATGTGGACATGATGTTCCACAGCTGGTTCCACCCTCAGGCTACGCTGGGACTTTTCATCCCTCCCTAAATTACTTTGCTTAGTGCTGAGTCAAACTCAAACTGTTTTGACTCTCAGGAAGGCTACGGAGGGGAGAAGAGAGATAAAGAGAGAGGTAGAAAAGAGGGTGTACAGTGGTAATATGAGAGAATCTGCTTTATGAGGTCATGGTAGATGTAAAGTCGGATGAACTACACTGTGGATGTTTATAAGTCAGGTACAGTACACTATCAGTAAAAAGTACTGAATCCGAACTTTTACTTTCCTGTGGAAAATCAAAATGCCTCTATAGGATTAAATCTGGGGCAGATGCATAAGACAACATTTCAGGCTCAACTGAGCAGAGCCCTGCTCCAAACAGAACCACAGACTCCATAGTGTCTGATTCTACTGTCTCTATCCAGTGTGTGACTGTGTGCTGGATGCCACAAGTGGGATTGATGGGTCTAGGCCCCTTCTTTGTTAGTTAAAGGGCTCCACGTAAACATGTTGGCTCAGTGATTTGGCCGTTTACTCTTGCGGAAGGGTCCTAGTGGGTCTAGACCTAGTGTGTGTGTGTGTGTGTGTGTGTGTGTGTGTGTGTGTGTGTGTGTGTGTGTGTGTGTTGGGTGGTGCATGGTCTCATTGAGAAGCAGAAAGACATAAAGCTGCAAACAAAAGCAACCGTTTGAAAGGATTAGCGGAACACAAAATACAAAAGCATCCCACAGGGCATGACAGCAATTCTGGGAGAAACAGAGAAAATGCATTAATAAAATATCAAGTCTCTCGAAAAGTATCGATGACATGTGAAACAGAAGATGTATCTGGGCAGTCTCCACATGCTTCTGTACTGACTTGTTTCATCCCTGTAGACTAGTCATCCAGATCGCTCCATTTCTCCTGTGATTCTCTCCACTGCACTTTACGCATGACTTCCTTAGTGTGTTAGCTGAGCTCCCACCTTCTGTGCCGCTGTCAGAGGCGCTCAGTGTCTGGTGTCTACGTACTCTCTCGCATCTCCAGGCAGGCTGCCTGTTGGCCAGGCCTTATTACTGCAATCATGATCCTTAAACTTTAACTGCCTATGGAAAATGTAGGGCCCCCCGTCCCCGGAAGCTGTTTTAGGACCCCTGATTTCCGCAGTGTGTGCGTAAAGAAAAATAGCACCATCATTAACATGCTCTACCCTTTCATCTTATCCTAACATGCAATTAGGATCCCGGGAGACACGCGAGGAGAGCGCGTTGTAAAACGCGGCAACAGGTCTCGTTCACGCTGACAGCAGCATCTCTGTTATTTACGTGGACATGAGGTTCTTATTATACTACCCGAAAACAATAACAGCTTTATGTTGGGCTACTTCTATGTGTGTACTTCTTTGTAGCCTAATAAAGTGCAAATCCGGAATAGTAGCGGGTGCGCGGATCTATACGTCACGTGGTGCTGTATTGAAGACAATTTGGCCAAAAGAAAGTTATTAGAAAGTTAGTTGCGTTTCTCACCATATAGCGATCCGCTCCTTCGGGTAGTCTAGCCTGTCGATGCAGCCCAGGTAGTGCGGCAGGCTGTGCGCCGCGTTGCGAGCCAGAATGGCGATCATGACTTTTGGCTTCAGCAGGGACGATTCGGGTCGGACCGGGTCCTGCACCAGAGTCGCTATGTCTGACATGCCACCGGGCATGAGGAAGACAAGTAGAGCGAAGAACAGCCCGACTCCCACGGCTCCAACCGCAGGCATCATTCCCAGCATCATTCGCCCCCACCGTTATTCCGACCTGAGCTCCGCCGCGACTGAATATGAGAGTGAGCGTTAGCGATGGTAGGAGTGAGCAAATAAGGTCGGAAGGGGGAGGGGGTGGAGTGGAGTGTATGACGGAGGGAGAGGGGTTACCTCTAGAGTCTATCTCCTCCCCCAAACTTTCCTATAGCGTTCCTACAGCTTTCCCAATTCCCCTTCTCTCTCGCTCTCTCTATGGGAGAATACATGGACATTACAGGGGCTGATTACAGAGTAGGGAATCTGTGACAAATGTGCACATGTCCAAGAATAACTTCATTTCACTAAGTAACACATAACAATTCTGACTCAAATCCAGCACTTTACTGCGCTGTAGAACTGATAGCCTAGACACAATTGCTGTATTTGTCAGTTCAAGTCTATGCATGTGCATTGTATAAACTGTATGCTATTCTAGAGGGAATATGTGTATAAATGTGTGACTAACATAGGTTGTTTGTGGTTGTAAAGTCTGATTATTTTTAACAGCATGTGGTTTGACTGCTTGGGCATGGCTACATTGTCCTCCCTCCCTCTGCTGTTTCTATAACTCTCCTCCTTTCCTTACATGTATGGTAAGTACATAATTCCTCTTCACAATCCCCTGTCTGCATGCCTCCTTTCCCCACTTCCTTATTCTCTCCATCCCTCTGTATTTCCCCTTTCTTTTTCCTTCCCTCCTCTCTGACTGACTGTTTCTTGGGTGGTGCAGTTGCAGCAGCAGGGTTCTCAGAGTACCATGAGTGACATCAGTCCCAGCTGCAGACAGACAGGCAGAAGGACAGACCCAGACAGACTGACAAACACTGTTTATTTACCCAATAGTGAAGCCACCTGTTGATGTTTCCATTCTTGATTGAAATGGTCTAATGAGTGTTCATTACCATTAACCCTGTAGTTGGATGGATGTTCCTGATGAGAGATGTCTGGGCAGGAGTACTAAGTAGACATGTCTATCTGTCCATTGTGTTGAAGCAGGGTCCAAGCGATCCAATTAGCTCCCCCTAGTGCCCCAATACAGTAGCGGCAGTTGGGATCCATCAACGTTCCTTTAAACAGTAATGATTATGAAGCTTTATAAAGTAATAATCCGAAAGACAACATTAGTCAATAGTAGTCAATGTTCCTGAATTCAGATTTCCAGAACCAGACTTACAGTATGTTGTTTGTGATATGCCCTTAGTTACATTTTGATACAATTGTATCTATGCACTTGCATATAATGCAGAGTTTTTCCTTGTAATGTCTATACACCTCCTACTCTGAAATGTTTTACCATATGTCCTCCGTTTTATCCCAAAGCCTTTGCTTTACAATTGTCGCTACATACAGTACCAGTCAAAAGTTTGGACATATCTACTCATTCAAGGGTTTTTATTTATTTTTACTATTTTCTACATTGTAGAGTAATAGTGAAGACATCAAAACTATGACATAGCACATATGGAATCATGTAGTAACCATAAAAGTGTTAAACAAATCAAAATATGTTATATTTGAGATTATTTAAAGTAGCCACCCTATGCCTTGATGACAACTTTGCACACTCTTGGCATTCTCTCAACCAGCTTCATGAGGTAGTCACCTGGAATGCATTTCAATTAACCGGTGGGCTTTGTTAAAAGTTAATATGTGGAATTTCTTTCCTTCTAAAAAACGTTTGAGCCAATCAGTTGTGTTGTGACAAGGTAGGTGTGGTATACAGAGGATAGCCCTATTTGGTAAAATACCAAGTCCATATCATGGCAAGAACAGCTCAAATAAGGAAAGAGAAATGACAGTCCATCATTGCTTTAAGACATGAAGGTCAGTCAATGAGGAAAATGTCAAGAACTTTGAAAATTTCTTCAAGTGCAGTCGCAAAATCCATCAAGCGCTATGATGAAACTGGCTCTCATAAGGACCACCACAGGAAAGGAAAACCCAGAGTTACATCTGCTGCAGAGGATACGTTCATTAGAGTTACCAGCCTCAGAATTTGCAGCCCAAATAAATGCTTCACAGAGTTCAAGAAACAGACATCTCAACAACAACTGTTCATAGGAGACTGTGTGAATCAGGCCTTCATTGTCAAATTGCTGCAACAACAAAAAAACACTACTAAAGGACACCAATAAGAAGAAGAGACTTGCTTGGGCCAAGAAACACGAGCAATTGACACTAGACCGGTGGAAATCTGTCCTTTGGTATGATGAGTCCAAATATGAGAATTTTGGTTCAAATCCTGTGTCTTTGTGAGACGCAGAGTAGGTGAGCGGATGATCTCCGCATGTGTGGTTCCCACCGTTAAGCATGGAGGTGAAGGTGTGGGGGTGCTTTTCTGGTGACACTGTCAGTGATTTATTTAGAATTCAAGGCACACTTAACCAGCATGGCTACCAGCAGCATTCTACAATGATACGCCATCCCTTCTGGGTTGCGCTTAGTGGGACTATCATTTGTTTTTCAACAGAACAATGACCCAACACACCTCTAGGCTGTGTAAGGGCTATTTGACAAAGAAGAAGAGTGATGGAGTGCTGCATCAGATGACCTGGCCTCCACAATCACCCGACATCAACCCAATAGAGATGTTTTGGGATGAGTTGGATCACAGAGTGAAGGAAAAGCTGACAACAAGTCCTCAGCATATGTGGGAACTCCTTCAAGATGGTTGGAAAAGCATTCCATGTGAAGCTGGTTGAGAGAATGCCAAGAGTGTGCAAAGCTGTCATGAAGACAAAGTTGGCTACTTTGAAGAATCTAAAATATATTTTGATTTGTTTAACACTTTTTTGGTTACTCCATGATTCCACATGTGTTATTTCATAGTTTTGATGTCTTCAAATAAAGAAAAACCCTTGAATGAGTAGGTGTGTCCAAACTATTGATTGGTACTGTACTTCACATGCAGTCCTTTGTCCTTTTCAACCTTTGTGTAATGCAGAACTCAATGAACGGCTGATATTCCACTTCTGTTAGGGTTAAATGCACGGTTCCATTTTGTCTGGAAGGGAAACAATTTCTAAATCACCAGTACTACATGCTTTATGATGACTACTGCCAAGCTTATGCTGTTCTAAACTGTCATCCAACACATTCCCTAACTGCAAGGAACCACAATTTCAGAGCCACTCAAAATAGTAGGGTAGATCCTCGTAGTTTGAAAATGTATTGGTCCCAAATTGCCAACAAATCATCAAGCCCTAAATGAGTTGAATGAGGTATGTATGTTCCGGGCTACAACAAAAACGTGTGCTGTTGGGGGAACTGGACTGGAGTTGGGAAACACTGCTGTGGAACCCTGTAGAGCACCCAACATTCGCTCACAAGCTTGATGGAAAAATATGGCTACAGAAACAATGTCTTCTCTCGGTTTGCTGCTTCCAAAGGTGTGTTTTATGAAACATTTCTGGAGCAGGCTGCCCAGCAGAAGGAGCCCTCACTGTGGCCAACACACTCAGCGAGGGAGGGAGGAAGTCAGGGTGGATGGGGTGGGTCTGAAGTCCCATCCTTTAATTCTTCCAGGGCTCTCAGCCACAGATGGGGGAACAAAACACTCCATGGGGTCAAAGGGTAGAGGAGAGTGTCTTGGAACACATGGAAACCATGTGTTTGATGTATTTGATACCATTCCACTCATTACCACGAGCCCGTTCTCCCCAATTAAGGTGCTACCAACCTGTGATACATACAGTTGGGCCTACATGTACTATACCCAACCGGATGTTACTGCTCCCTCCCTTATCATGTGAAGTAGATGCAGTATGTGACAGGCACTATTCCCAGTAGAATTCTATGGATACATCCTGGAGTTCTCTGAATTCCCATGTAAAGCACTTGGAGGCGCTCCATGAATGCATTTCAATCCATTAGTGTATCAATAACTGTGGCTCCTCTGATCTGAAGGTTGTCTGCCTGAGTAATCCAGTGCATATGGATCAGCATCTCAGGGCTGTATATAGAAATAGGGAGACAGTTGGAGAGGCAGCTACTGCAGTGGAGCTAAAGCCAGGTACTAAGAGCTGCCTGGCGGGTGTATTAGCTGGGTAATAGGAGAGAGATGGAGAGGCAGAGAGCTAGAAGTTGCTGGATTGAGTTAACATTAATAGCTAAGTGAAATCATGCTGGCAGAGAGCTAGAGTCTCCCAGAAAGACCACCAGCCAATAAGGGCAGAGCTAGAGCCTGTCAATCATCACTGATCACCTCCCCTCTCCAGGCACTGCTCTATCACTCACTTCCACTGGGATCTCACTGTGACACACACACAGGCAGTAGCCCCATGTTCACACACACTGGTCATACACACAGTTCCAGGTGATAAACCTCCAGGAACTGTGTGTGTGTATGTGTGAGGTGTGCAACACACTGCAAAGTGGGCCTTAAACCTCTCTGAGCCAGACTGCTAGAACATGCTGTACCATAATGAGTGCACTCACAAGGGGAGGGAGGGGTTTATTGGGCCCTTACATCATAGTGGAAAGAACATTGTCTTGCCCATATTCCTGTCTGAGGTTAACGGGCAACATCCATCTCTCTCTCTCTCTCTCTCTCTCAGTGGGAGAGATTGGCTAGCTGTGAGAAGTAGGCCCACTGGGACTTTTTCCTCTCTCCCTGTGCTGCTGTACAGTGGCTGCTGATTATAACCTCATGTGTCCCTGTGAGACAGAGAGACTATGTGTGTGTGTATGTGTGTTCCGCTCCAGCCCCTTGTGAGGTACAGTAGCACTATAAACCAACACTATGTACTGGTTTCTAAATAGAAGTCCACATCCATCCCTGTGACCACACCAATGACTCAAAGCAAACAGAGATCTCAGATGTTTAACATATTAGCTTTCAATAGTTGTGAGAATGCATTTCATAATGTGAAACTTTCTCCTGTATGTCCTTTAACATATATCCACTATGTCCATCTGGCTGTTTGTAATTCATGACGCCTCAGGTGCAGTTCTGATATTCTCCCACCAGACTGCGCAAAGCATCAGTCTTGACCTGAAGTGGTCCGTCACCATTTGTAGAAACTGAAACATGGCATTGGGACCATTACCACTTTTCAATCCAACGGTGATGTAAGCATGACAGGACTTTCCTTACTGAAACTTAACAACACACCACCTCTGAGTCACACAGAGAGACACACAGAGAGACACACACAGAAGATGAACAGGTCCTGTGTTTCTAATTTTAATAGAAAAACAAAAAGTATTGAAAAATCAAATGAAAAAGAAAGGATCCATTAATGATGATGACATAAGCATGATCAGGGCTGTGTCTCCCAGGCAACCATAGCTATTTTCCTTTCAACCCACTTCTCAGTCCATGAAAGGCTGTGTGTGTGTGTGTGTGTGTGTGTGTGTGTGTCAACAGAGGGTGACTCCACTCTGCCAGTAAGCTTCAATACTACTGAGTTGAAGAGAAGCGGCGACTGAGCTCCCAATGCGGAGGAAAGAGTAATGAACACTGCAGGTGCACATGAATAAGTCCAGCAGCAGGAACCAAACAATCCACGGCTGCTGGTTCCTACATTCACCCAAACCCATCAACAACACAGCCTATTAACATACTTACATAACACTGGGCTAACAAAATGACAGGAATACAATGGCATCTCTGTGTGTTTGTGTCGAGCTGCTTTGGTCTGTACTTATGTGTGTGTGTGTGAATATATGAGTGCATCTATGAATATGAGGTTGAGTGTGTGTGGAGATGTGTGCAGTATGTGTTTAGTCTCACAAAGCCAGGGTCTGGTGTAGTAGTGTTGAGGGTATATTTAAGAGGACAGGTTGTGTAGAGACCCAGGAGCTCTGGCCTATAGAGCTGTAGCCTGCAGGAGGTGATGCATTATGATAGAAAGCATATAAAAAAACAACATTAAAATTAAATTAAAAAAACTTAACCGGATGAACAGAATAAAAAAAAAGGTCCTTCAAAGGGCAGAAGTTCAGAGCTCCAAAAGAACCCACTCACTCTTCTTTCTCTTATTAAAATATCAGGGTTTCTCTCTTTTCCCTCCCTCCCATCCTCCCATCCTCCGTCTGACTCACTCCAGCAGCGAGCCTCAGTTCTGTGACGAGGGCTGGTGGGGGTTATGGAAGTGTGGCCCCCCTCCCCCCATCTCCATCCACATCTCTGCTCCTCGCAGGCGAAGCACAACAGCCAGAGCCATGGAGGGTGGAAACCAGGAGGGTGTCTCCCAGACGGATTGGACTTCACAGCCACAGCAGACACTGCGCTATGACCTAACCATCAGGCACAAGAAATCTATGGTCTCCCGAGACCGCGATGCCGGCGACGAGTCATGGGGGGGTGGTATACACAGAGTTGGACCAGGGACCACAGTACAGTTCACTGGGGTGGTAGTTGGGGTAGAGGGGTGGGGTAGTATCTCCCCATAGTCCTGCAGGGGAGCAGGAACACTGGCCTGGCTGTAGTGAGTCCACATTTCGTCTCTCCCTCCAGCAATCCACTAAGGGACCCAATGTGACGAGGGCCAAGAGGGAGGCAACAGTCTTTGAGGATAGCATTCTCTCTCTCTCACACACACACACACACGCACGCACGCAAAAAACACAAGCTCACATCAACACATACAGAATCACAAGGCAGTCAAACACACACACACACGGATTCTCTCACATGCACCCATACACACTCTGGGAGGCTCTCTGTAGAGGGTTGAGTCGGGGGCCTGTGTGCTATGTCCCGTCCTCCGCCTCTTCCTCCTCCGAACAGTAGTCCTGTCCCTGTGGACACACCACAGATGAGAGATGAGACCAAGAGAAGAGAGATGATAGAGGGAGGACAGATAGCATCACCGTAGAAGAGATGGAGAGGAGAGATAAGACAGGGGTGAAGTGGATAGGAATAATGTAGTGTCTTTTAAAGGCGCAATCTGGATGTAGCTCAAGTTGAAGTATTTCCTGCTAGTCAGATCCAGCCTATAGCAGCCCCCAATCCCACAGGAGACTGTCTCTTTAAATGTTCAGGCCCTGCTGCCCAGTCCCTCCCCTTCCCCCCACCTTCTCAATCTTCTCATCCAGCATCCTGAAGAACTCCTGCTGGCTCTCTGACGTGTGGATGCTGTGAAGGAAAGGGGGAGAGTGAGAACGAGCGCGAGAGAGTGAGAACGAGAAAGAGCGAGAGAAAGAAAGAGGAAGTTAGAGGGGGAGGAAACAGGAGGCAACAAACACAACACTAGAATTTTCCATAACACCCCCCACACTGGAGACACACACACACAAACACACACACACAGTTCTAAACCCCTGCTTCGGCGAGAGCCTTTGTGGTTGTGGAGGAATTTGAATAATCAGTATATTGAGTGCTCACCCAGGAGTCTATAATCCAAAGACAAACTAAATACTGATACAGCACCCAATATGTCCACACACAATGTCACCAAACAGGAGAGAGAGCCCCATTACACATCTGGAAACAAGAGACACTAACCACTCAGCTACCAGCAACACTACAATGATAATAAATCACACTGCTTGATAGCATTTATGAATACATGCTGTATAAAACCACTGCAGTGATTGTTAAGTAACACGATGACTATGTGATAATGTGTGCACGCATACAGCGTTATCACACACACAATCTGCCACACACACATTATGACTCACTTTGTCCTGTTGGCGTTGGCTCCAGAGCCTTCTTTCTGCTGTTTGCCCCTGTACTGTACAGAGCTTTTCTCCTAAGAAAAAAACACACATCAGCTCACAGTTCCTACCCCCCTGAGATACACAGAGAGAGCCTCGGGAGAGAATATAGCTACCTGCCCCCTGCCAGCCTGGGCCCTAAGGAAGAATAGCCTGGCCCAGCTGTGGCCCTAAGGCTGGGGATAGAGAGGCTGCCTACCCCTGCTGCTGGTGACTTGGAGCTGGGAAGATAGACGCTGCCTGTGACTGAGTCATGTAGAGTTAGGCCCTGTACATGCTGGTAGGGAAGCTAGGAGACTGGTTGGCCAGGGGGACTGACCTCACTGGGCTGGATCAGAGGTGCTGGCTGTGCTCTGGAGGAACAGGACATGCCAAGGGCTTAGAACGTTTTAAACTATGAGCTGTCCTCTCAGCCTTTAGATCTCTCTGCTACTGTGCATGCTAACTACAGGCATTTCATGGATATGCAGCATCACACGTAAATCTGTGTGTGTGTGTGCGTGTGTGTGTGCGCACTTTGACTCTGCAGGATTAAATGTGTGTCTGTGAGAAACGGTTCCCTGTGAGTACTTTTTGTTAATCTGTCAAAATGTTTTAAAGGTCACCTCTGAAAATGAGGTTATTTATTCTGCTGCATGTTTTAAGCCAACTGTGGCATATGTCGAAACTAATGCCACTATGACGACGGCAGCACAGTCACAACAATGGTGGAATAAAGAGACAATGCAATGACCATCAATAGTAGGGTAAGACTTTCATTTCTCTTTGGAGTTTTGATTCCTTTCTTTTACATTTTACATTTACATTTTAGTCATTTAGCAGACGCTCTTATCCAGAGCGACTTACAGTAGTGAATGCATACATTTCATACATTATTTTTCTGTGGTGGCCCCCCGTGGGAATCGAACCCACAACCCTGGTGTTGCAAACACCATGCTCTACCAACTGAGCTACAGGGAAGGCCTTCCCTGTAGCTCAGTTGGTAGAGCATGGTGTTTGCAACGCCAGCATGGTGTGTGCAACGCCAGGGTTGTGGGTTCGATTCCCACGGGGGGCCAGTACAAAAAAATGCATGAAATGAAATGTATGTATTCACTACTGTAAGTCGCTCTGGATAAGAGTGTCTGCTAAATGACTAAAATGTAAATGTAAAATGTACTTCAATTGTTACCTCATCCAAAAGGGTGTGCACTTTTCAGGTTATTTTACAGTATTTGTAGGAAAGACTAAATCCTAGATATTGGACCATGAAGGAAGGGGTCAAAACAACCTTATGAAACTCCCACATTCCATACACGCCAACACGCTGTCTCTACCTGCTCGGGAGGCACCACGGCTGTGTGTGTGTTTGCATTTGTGTAGCGTGTGCATCTGTGTGTGTGTGTGGGGTGGGGGCTTATGTGGAGGTGTGCATTGAGCACAAACACTGTCTGTTTGTATGTGTTGATGGACTGTCAAAGAGAACTGTTTGTTGCATGTTGATGGACAGTCTGAGAGATGTACGTGTGTGTGTGTGCGTGTGTGTGTGCGTGGCTCCTCTCTCACCAGGTTCTCCTGGTTACGTGCGTTCACCCGGTCCTCCTCTCCACGCATGTACTTCACCTCCTCCACTCCCTTCATCTTGTACTCGTCTGTACGGAGAGAGAATAACAGAGTACAGTTAGACAAATAAAGAACTACTCCTGCATATCAGTGGCACTGAAAAGACACACAGAGAGAGAACCCCACCCAACAGTGGACAGAACATAACAGGTAACTTTATTTTCTGAGTAGCTGCCTAGGTTTTTCTGACAAAGCAGCACACACCCACCAACACTGACACACACCGCTAATAAAACACACACTGTACTTATCTGCTCCATTCTGTGTATTTCACCCTTTCTCTGAAATACTCATAGACTGAGAGTGAAACAGTAGGAGGGAGGGAAGGCACCTGCCATGTGCAATCAGTCTATCTGAAATGTATCATCTGCAACCGGTATACTGTTCTACTCTTCCTCTCACTGTCCCACTCACTCCTCTTCCTCTCACTGTCCCACTCACTCCTCTTCCTCTCACTGTCCCACTCACTCCTCTTCCTCTCACTGTCCCACTCACTCCTCTTCCTCTCACTGTCCTACTCACTCCATTCCTCCTTTTTTGCACCCAAAAAAAGTTAGTGCAAAAAGGGTCAATGGACTAACCGGACTAACTATTTAGTAGTCTTGGGGGTAGAAGATTATCAGGGTCCTGTTGGTTCCAGACTTGGTGCATCGGTACCACTTGCCGTGCGGTAGCAGAGAGAACAGTCTATGACTTGGGTGGCTGGAGTCTGACAATTTTTAGGGCCTTTCTCTGACACCGCCTGGTATAGAGGTCCTGCATGGCAGAGAGCTCGGCCTCAGTGATGTACTGGGTCGTACGCCTTACCCTGTTTAGCGCCTTGCAGTCACATACCAAGCAGTTGCCATACCAAGCGGTGATGCAGCCAGTCAGGATGCTCTCAATAGAGCAGCTGTAGAAACTTTCAAGGATCTGAGATCCCATAGTGAATCATTTTAGCCTCCTGAGGGGGAAGAGTTGTTGTCGTGCCTTCTTCACGACTGTGTTCGTGTGTTTGGACCATGAGAAATCCTTATTGATGTGAACACCGAGGAACTTGAAGCACTCGACCCGCTCCACTTCAGCACCGTCAATGGGGGCGTGCTCGGCCCTCCATTTCCTGTCGTCCACAATCAGCTCCTTTGTCTTGCTAACACTGAGGGAGAGGCTGTTGTCCTGGCACCACACTGCCAGGTCTCTGACCTACTCCCAATAGGCCGTCTCATCGTTGTCGGTGATCAGGCCTACCACAATGTTAACCTGTTTAAAGGTCTTACTCACATCGGTTACGGAGAGCGTGACCAGACAGTTGTCCGGAACAGCTGGTGCTCTCATGCATGGTTCAGTGTTGCTTGCCTCGAGGCGAGCATAGAATGCATTTAGCTCATCTGGTAGGCTCGCGTCACTGGGCAGATCGCGGCTGGGTTTCGCTTTGTAATCTGTGATAGTTTGCAAGGCCTGCCACAGAGAGGGGGAGGAGAGATAGAGAGAGAGGGATGTTCTCTACAGATGCCTGCCTGGGGAATGCAAACATGTCAGAGCAAAGCAGCCTGTCTGCACACGCCGACACACACACACCTAGAGCAACACACATTGAATTAAGCAAACCATCAGTCACTGTGGCTTAGTAACAGAGACAGGTAACAGAGGAGAAAAAACGACTAACACTGAGCAGACATCAAAGGCACGTAAACACACTGAAGATGAGCCTATAAAAGGAAAAAGAAAAATGACAATATTTCATGGATACAAAAATGGATCTATCTGTGATAGCCTGGTGCCAGATCTGTACAGGTATGTGCTTGTATGGCATGACAATAATGACAGTCAGCTGGCTAAAGCACATACAGATCTGGGACCAGGATACATTTGGCCATACTGGAGAAGATAAGTGTGTGTCTCCATTGGCACTGACTGACAGATGATGGGGTGAAAAAGAGATACTCATTTCCACTGTGGCGACAGGGCTGCTTGCTTCATCATGATGATTTTGGGGCAAGGGACATTTTAGAGAGATTCTTTTGAGAAAAAAAGTCTCTCTGATGTGGACATCTTTATCATTAGGAGCCGGGACCCTGTGTCGACCTTTAGGAGATCTCTGTGAAAATCCTCGCTCTCTGTCAGTTGAAAGTATTGTGTGTGTCTGAGTCAATTTGAGCATGAGTGTGTGTCCATTTGAGTGCACTCCATGCACAGTCAGGCTGAGTGGAGTGGCCAGGGCAGTCTGTGCCATTCTCCCCTTCCTGCAGTCTGTCAGTCAGAGCCTCCTGCCTGGCTCCCTTCCAGCCCTGACTGTCTCCAAAGGCCTCAGCAGATATGACATTTACATTGCCACTGCCCTGCCCTGCCCTGCTCTGCTCTGCCCTGCCCTGCTCTGCTCTCAGCCTGCCTGGGTTGGTGAAATAACAATATACTAATGTCAGACCAGAAGTCATTATCTCTGCCCTGCCCTGCCTGGGTTGGTGAAATAACAATATACTAATGTCAGACCAGAAGTCATTATCTCTGCCCTGTCCTCAGCCTGCCTGGGTTGGTGAAATAACAATATACTAATGTCAGACCAGAAGTCATTATCACTGCCCTGCTCTGCTCTGCCCTCAGCCTGCCTGGGTTGGTGAAATAACAATATACTAATGTCAGACCAGAAGTCATTATCTCTGCCCTGCCCTGCCTGGGTTGGTGAAATAACAATATACTAATGTCAGACCAGAAGTCATTATCTCTGCCCTGCCCTGCCTGGGTTGGTGAAATAACAATATACTAATGTCAGACCAGAAGTCATTATCACTGCCCTGCTCTGCCCTGCCCTCAGCCTGCCTGGGTTGGTGAAATAACAATATACTAATGTCAGACCAGAAGTCATTATCTCTGGCCTGCCCTCAGCCTGCCTGGCCTGGTCCACCGACTCATTAGGACTATGCCACTACTTTCGTAGCAGTTTAGAAAGTAAAGGGGCTTCATTTAATCTCATAGCAGGAAAGATTATTAGACTCATATTACATTACAGCTCAAGTCTAAAGATTGTTTTTTATTCACATGTAATCTAAAATCAGTTAGATAAGTTCTGAAATACATAGTGTAGTGAGGCCTCATATTTCCGTTGGAGTTCTGAATGTCGATACAACAATAGCAACATAGCAACTATATTTACACTACAATACAACCAATACACCCACTCACAACAGTCTGGCCAACTACAAATCAAATCGCAAAACTGCAACAAGACAACAACTGACGTGCTACAACAAACAAGGTAACACAATCCACTACTACTCTGATTATAAACCAACTTCAAACAGGCTGCAATCAGAAAGTGTTGCTATTTTCTGTCTTCTCCCCTGGTGTTTGGGTAAGGCAGCTCAGCCTTTCCTGTTATTGTGCGAGGGAGTAAAGGAGCATAAGCAGGAGACTGCCGTCACCTCAACACTCCTAACTGCGACACACACACACACACACACACACACACACACACATTTTGACTGGCACACAATCTGTTGGATCAGATCAGTGATTGATAGGAGTGCTGCTCATTTTACCAGACACACAAAGCCTCCTGTTCTATCAATAGGAGCCCAATGAGCTGAACTGGGAAGAAGGGATGCTGAGCAGAAGGACGTGGGAGAGAAAAAGAAACGAGCGGCGGAGAGAATCAACATGCTGTGGCCGGGCGGGCGGCTGTAATCCACAGACAGTATCCAGGTCAACAGATCTCTTCCTCCCTCTCTGTGACCATCAATGTCAAACAGACAGTTGATAGAATCATCAGTCCAGCGCCCTCCATGCCCTGCCCACTAGTGCTGCAGAGAGAGCACAGCCCCATTTAACATCTACCACCATCTTCTAGTGGGAGGCAGGCTGCAGTCTAGCAGATGATCTGTCACCAACCATTCACATAACACACTGAGAAAGAGCGATGGAGGAAGGTGGGGGTGGAGGACAAGGCCGTGACCGAATGCTGTGATGAGAGGGAGGGGAAAAGGGATGGGGAGTGGAAGGGAGAGAGACATCGAAGTGGCTGGGAAGGATGTGGAAAGGAAGGAGAGATGGTCTAATACGGAGAGAGAGAAAGGCAGGCAAGAAAGTGAGGCCTTGGAAGGGAAAGGGAGGAGGAGATGAAAAAAGGAGGGGGGAAAGCTTGAATCTTCAACCCATGTCATCCTCCTCTCTCAAGGGACATTCCCTCTCCCCGCCAGGGAGGGAGTGATAGAGGGAGGGAGGGAAGGAGTGAGAGGGAGGGAGAGTGGGAGGGTCAGAAGGCGAGACAGACAGAGGGACAGACAGAGGGAGTCGCACAAATAAGGCCAGACTCATGACGGCATGGGTCTGAAAGCCGGTGAGAGAGGGTTAAAGAGAGAGAGACACGGAGGGAGGAAGAGTGAGAGGCAGCAGAGGGAGAACAGAACGAGGCCTCCTGTGGCTCGTCATCTGCCATTTCCTGTGTGGTTATTCCAGCGTGCTGCTCCTAATTCTTAAATCTGTCGCTAATCCCTCATCCTCTCTCTCTCCCAGCCTGTCCAGCAGGCTGCTATAATTGATGCTGTTAACTAGATACACTTTCTCAACCCTCTCCATGTCCAAGCTCTAAAACATGAAGTACTAAGAGGACACACAACACCAAAACCACTCCGCTATCCTAGAGGCTACTGCACTAAGTAGTATTCACACAGGGTAGGAGGAATAGAATGGGAAACATGATACAAATATTCCCTAAAATCTCCTCAGCCCGGGTTGGCAACTTGGCATTGATTAATAAAATGTACAGCTAATTATAATGTACTTGTAGACTAGAGACTGGGTATAGAGTGAGACTAGAGGAGAGGTATAACAGGTAATATAGCCAGCGGGCCAGTGTGTGTGGAGTAGACAGGAAGGATATCCTATAGCATGTCACTATATTTCCATAGAATAGCCTTCAGGTTGGGAGGATGTTTTACAGTTGAAAGCAGCCAGGGTTAGAAGAGAGCGAGAATATAGGTGTGTGTATAGTGCGTACTGACCGGAGAAGAGGTCTCCGTTGCTGTAGGCCTTGCCGCGGCCTTCCTCATCGCTGGGCACGGCCGACACCTGCTTAGCCGAGGTGCAGCCCATCGCCTCACTCTCTGGCTCCTCTCCTCATGGCACTCTCACCTGGAGATAAAAAGAGAGGTAGAGAGAGGGAGGTGAGAGAGAGAGAGAGAGATATGGTTAAAGTCCATAGCAGCTATTGAGAGATAACTACATTGGTTAACACAGGCATTGAATTTTAGTGAGGACTGGGACAAAGCAACAATATCGCAGCCTCTGAGCCTGTCACTGTGGAGCAGGACTGTCAGTCACGCACACAGTGTCACAGGCAATACACTGTCACAAGCACAGACTGTCAGTCACACACAGTATTGTTGTCACAGGCACAAAGGAAAACACTGTCACAGGCAGATTGGCAGACTGTCAGCGTTACACCCGCAATAGACTATAACAGACACAGCAAGGCAGCATCAGACACCACCGACACTTCAGAACAAGGCAGCATCAGACACCACCCACACCTCAGAACAAGGCAGCATCAGACACCACCCACACCTCAGAACAAGGCAGCATCAGACACCACCCACACCTCAGAACAAGGCAGCATCAGACACCACCCACACCTCAGAACAAGCCACTGGCAGTCCAATAATAGAGGCCCTGAGCCCTGTCGTTGAGACAGAGAGAGGAAGAAACAGAGAGAAACAGGTTGAAGGAGAGGTAGAGTAAAAGAGAGAGAGAGAGAACAATGAGAGGGCAGAGAATAGATGAGTAGAGAGAAATGTTCCAGAGCATCAACAGGCTGCCGACACTCCTCCTCCCTCCTCTATTTTCCTCCCCTCGTTTGAAGTTGACAGGAGGTCAGTGTCCACTTCAGACCCAGCCTCCCTATGAGCTGCCTTTCCACTGCACAAAGCAACAGGTGTGCAGAGAGGAGTGCGTGTCTGTGTGTAACCTGAATTTTGAGTGGGAGCGTGTGTGCACTGTGGTGTCTGTTCTGTTTGCGTGTGTATAAGCGGTTTGTGAAATGTGTGTGTGTAGTTTTGATGTGTGTGTGTGTCTTTCACAGCTTTCTTGGCTAAATAACATGAATCTCCTGATGTGAGCTTACACGGGTCTTTCTTAAAGGTACAGCGAGTGTGAAGGGGGGCTGGCTTCTGGGGGGGCTGGCTATGCGCACACACAGACACACGGCTATCTCATTGGCAGGAGCTCAGACAGATCAGGCCAGAACAGCCCAATTCTGCCTGACTACAGAGGATGGGTCGGTGTCCGACAGAGTTATCTGTGGCCTGACGGTGAGGCCTTCCCCTGCAGCCCAGGCTGCTTAGGCACTGTGGACTGCCTGTTCGTGTCAGCGCTGGAGCAACTCACTTATGGCTCAGACCATGGAGTCTGTCTGGACACATCTCTTAGAGTGCAGACGGTGTGTGTGTGAGGGGAAAAATGCTGAAACGTGGCTTGCAGCCTTGCTGATCCTCGAGTGAGTGAGAGAACCTCTAGCTCTCCTCCTGACTGAATCATACGGGATAATTATGTGAAAATTCCAGTTGCATGAATGGATGTCGAGTTAGGAATCTCTCTGTCTTCTGTGTCGAATCCTAGCCAGGTCAGTGTTAATGGTGTTTGGGCTGTGTGTAAAAACGGAGAGCGTTGAGTTAGCACAGATGGCATGTGTACAATGCAGGCCTGTCAGCTAGGAACAGATGTGGAAGTGTGTCAATGGGACAAGCTTACGCTACCAGTTAAGACCCTGACACCAGCCGGATCCAGCACTCACACACACTCTCATCCGATGATATCAATACACAGATACAGGTAACTGCCAAAATAAAGGAAACACTTGAGTAATTGAGGGATACTAAGTGTATTGAAAGCAGGTGCTTCCACACAGGTGTGGTTAATGAGTTAATTAAACAATGAACATCCCATCATGCTTAGGGTCATGTACAAAAAGTATTTTGGCTAGCATGGCTAGAAGAAATCTCAGGGACTTTGAAAGAGGGGTCTCAAAGGAGCATAGGGGATTTAAAGGGTGTGTGTCTGAGTCACCAGGTCTCAACCCAATTGAACACTTAACACTGTAGTGGTGCCTGAGACAGCGTTTTCCATCAACAATACACCAAATGATGGTATTTCTCGTGGAAGAATTGTGTTGCATCCCTCCAATAGAGTTCCAGACACTTGTAGAATCTATGCCAAGGTGCATGGGCAGAGATATGCCTAACTAACAAACAAACAAACATGCAAGTTGCAAACCCACTCTAAATATTCTGCCGTTAGCACAAAAGTCTACAGCTACTGTACAGTAAGAAAATACTATTAGATTGCTTACATCATAGATACTTATTTACTCAAGGATCAGCAAAAGGCTGTAAGCCACGTTTCAACAGTTTACCACACACACACTACCTGCAGGTCTGAGTAGTTGAACTCAGATAACACTGAGGGGATATGTGTACATGCACAAGTGTGCTTGCGTAAACACATGCGTAAACAAGCTCCGTAGTGTGTCCACTACGTTCTAAGACACACACAGGCTCAGTAGTGTGAACCTTCTCAAACACTGCTGTGCCAGAAGCTATCTGAGCCACCGCAGAGCCTGAAAAACTGGCTGTGGGCCCGCCTATCCTGGAAAGGGAAGGAGAGAAGGAGGGAGCGAAGCAGAAAGAAGAAAAAGAGGAAGGGCTAGCCGAGCCTTCCAGGGACTCAGAGTCGGGTTCAAAGGCCAGGTCTCTGAGACCCATCGTCAGCCATGACAGTGACAGAGCCAGGAATTGGACAAGGGCTGAGACTGATAGACCCTGCATTGTGTCTCTCTCTGACATAACAGGACACTCAGCCAAAGCACCATAATATTTACACTAGCCAGCAGCAACCCCTGTACCTCTTCGCTCTTCCTTGTCCCAGTTTAAACACTACATCAGCCTGACAAGCCGGCAAGCCGTGCCAACACACACACACACGCGTGCGCTTGTAGCCTTGTAAACTCCGACAAGGAAGACCTGTTCTGAGTGTGGTGTTACTGTTCCTTGTGCATGTCTCCACTCTCTTGTGTTCTGCTGTGAGTACCTCTTTCTACTCTCCCTCCGTTGTAGTGGGCACGAGTGGCTGGGGGGAAGGAGGAGGATGTACAAATAACAGCTCCTCTGTTTGGGAGAACTCTGTCATGTGACAATGAGATGGGCAGAGAGAGACACTGAGGCATAGAGATAGTCAGAGTGAGTCAGAGTGAGGCAGATACAGACAGGCAGGGAGGGAGTGAGACGAGAGAGAAGATTCAAGACATGTTGTTACATTGGCACCAAGACAGGACTATGTTTTTTGTCAGGCCAATTAAGCCAACTGAGTTGGAAATTAGATGTCTGCATGGCTCACTAGATTTCCTGTTCTGTCTCTCCTCTGTGGCTTAGGGCAAGACAGAGAGGGAGAGAGAAGGAATGAGAGAAAGAAGGAAAGAAAGAGCCAGAGAGGGAAGTGTGAATGGGTAGAGAGGGTCACTGTTACTTTAAATAATCAGAAGAGTAATTGAACCCGAATGTTGAGTTAAATGGATACTTCGGAATTTTTTTGCAATGATGCCCTTTATCTGCCCAGAGTCAGATGAACTCGTGGATAACATGGTTAGCAGATACCAATAGACTTCCAGTCATTGCGCTAACTCTAGTTAGCATTGGCTCGCAAAACTACCTCTGACTTCCTTCATACTGGACTCAAGAGACATAAAAATGGTATCCATGATTTCAACAGACTCTGGGGAAGTAGATAAAGGGCCTCATTGCCAAAATCCCCAAGTATCCCTTTAAAGTGTAGATTAATTTAACCTATTGTTCAGCCACAGCCCCAGGGAGCCATACGAAATAGGACTTTGGACATTTTCCTAAGACAGAGGTTCATAAAAGGGAAAACTAGGACAACCACAATGACAGAGAAAACCATACAGCATTGGTAGTTGCTTCAGCCTCAACTATTCTACAGATGTTCACACAGGGCAGTGTTTAGGATTATGGCCAGGAGTTTTATAGTAGGGACCCAGGGTTTTTCCCCTCCTCATGTCACATGGTCAGGGTAACACTCACAGTGGCCTGGCCTGTGTGTCAGACTGTATCAGTAGTATCTCTGTGTGTCTTTACTCATTCACCATGTTATCACCTTCTCTAGACCTACTCCCTGCTCCCTCTCAGACATGCCCTCCCAGCTCAACAAACAGCAGAGCTCAGGTCAACCATGCCTGTTGTTCCCCCTTCTCTCTCTCTGCTTAGCGGACAAATATAGTATTGCCATGAATATTCATTAGCAATCATTACCACTGCACCAGATATATTTAAAATCAGAATCTAATTGCGTCTCTGCAGTAGGATAATTGGTGATGCACTTTCCTGTGTGTGACTGACCAGGGTTGGTTTGTATTGTATTGGACCTAATTTGCAGAGTAAAAACCCTGAATAATGGAACAGAGTTGGAACATGAGTGCAAACAAGCAAATTCCAGGTCATAATTCATTCGGCAAGAAAATCTTTTCACTGCCTTGCACTGCAAACGAGTACAGACTTTTTCCACCTCTCACTGTACAGTGCTGTGTTCTGTGTTCTCTTATCTGGTTGTACTCTGAGATCCATATCTTTGAGTGTGGTCCAGGTTATCTGGCCTTCAACAGAGCAACACCCATCTGCTGTTCTGGGAACCCAATGCATCGCCTCTAGCACCACTCTATGCACTGCTAGTCTCCTGCTTCAGCAACATGTGCCAAGTCCCTCTGTCCAAAACAAAGTAACATACCCTGGTCTGTCCATATGTACCACTGGACTCCGTATACAGTACACACTATGTACACACTGACTCAGAGTTGGGGAGAGAAACACACACACAGCAATGTGAATCACACAGCCTGCAATGTGTGAGCTTTGTGAGTCAGTACCTAGAGGGATCAGGTTGTGCTGGCCTTGTGCTTTATACACTGCACCTGACACCTAATGCCACTCAGCAATGCCAATGTGCAGGGACCGACCACCACACTCAGCATGTGCAAAGGTACTAACACACACCCAGTCAGGACACACACACACACACAACCCCAATAATAACACAGTCCCCCCACCATCACACACACACAACCCCAATAATAACACAGTCCCCCCCACCATCACACACACACACACACACACACACACACACACACACACACACACACACACAGGCCTCGCAGTAACTATGGAAACCCAGCCTCCTCCTCAGAGTGATGTCACGTTGACATTGCATCATATCAATCTTAATTAGGGTTGCACTCCCCCTCTGCCAAATACAGGCCAAAATCACAACCTGAGAGCCAGAGACAGTGAGAACATGGAGTGAGAGAGCACAAATGGAGAGATTGAGAGGCAGAGAGATGGGCAGATGAGCAAGGACTGGACGGCTAATAATAGATTGATCCCTCTTTCACACGCTGCCTGGGAGACGCTAACTTCAGAGCAAGCTGTGCTCTGTCTTAATTCACCACCGGATCTAAAGCCATAAGCGAGCTGCAAATAATACACATCGCATTTATGGAGGATAGAGGGAGATGGGGTGAGAGGCAGGCAGATAAAGCCAGACAGAAATGTAGAATAGAGGAGGAGGAGAGAAAGCCAGACAGAAAGATAAAGCCAGACAGAAATGTAGAATGGAGGAGGGAAGAGGGCAGGCTGATCATCCAACCACAACAGAGTTCAAGGAGTATATTACCCAATGTATAAGAGTTCTACTAGCCAGATATAGTGGCTAAGCAATCACTCAAATACACCCATATTTATGCATGTGCATTGATCCAGCTATTGCAGTGGACAAGCAGCAGGAGATTGAATCTGGCGATTGACCAGCAAATCAGTATAACAGGTGCACAGACTACTGTTATGTTATTGTTAAACAGAAGACTATATTCTTATGGAGATGTTGATGTAACGTAAACACTGAAAGGTATCCTACGTTGCCCAATACAAGCAAATCAGTGGCCAGATAATATTGAGCTGTAGCTCGAGGACGAGATATGATAGCCACTGTCATGTAGCCACAGACAGAAGTGGACATGAACAATAACCCCCAATTCACCTTATTTAGTCAACTTTCAGTCTCTCAGAAGAACCGTAAGATCTCGATACAAGTCGTGTGTGTTAATGTGTGTGAATTAAGAACGAACCAAATGACAGCAGAGCGGGCGACCGAGGTCTAGCCTGTCCGAAGCATAGTTGCTGCTATTCTGAACACAGCTGTGTCCAGCTGCGCTGCAGAGAGACACTGGGCGCATTGTTTCCCGCAGAGAAAGGGAGAGTAGCGGCTCTACGTGTGTCCACACAAATACACATACTAGAATAGTTTCTACACAAACGTGTCGGTCTTTATGCCAGCCCAGGTGTTCTGTTTTTGTTGCTTTTAGTCCAGAAACAGACGGCCTAACAAACGAGAGGGAGGAGAGAAAGAGAAAGCGACGGGGCAAGAGGGGCAGCGCCTCGAGGATTAAAAACATGACATTTTGGTAGAAGCATTGAGATCGAACGGCATGCTTAACCGTAACCAAAACACGGCTACTACTCCATGTTCACTCTTTTCTCCTTGAGTCCACTCCTGACGCATGTAGTAAACACAGACATGTCCGAGAGCCGAGCCCAAGACACAGGAAGGAAAGCGCCGGGCAATCACAGCCCGACTCAGGAAACAACAACAAAAGAGAAGACTACGACAGAAATACATAATATGTAAATTATACGCAGCTAATAACGTGTTAAAACTAATAGCGAGTATTTTTTTTAATGTAGCTAGATACTTACTTTACTGAACCGGTTCCGCTCGGTCCACTTTAGATTCGCCGAGCTTCACGCGGACAGTCTGGCGGGAGCTGACGCTGTTGAGTGTGGCTGGGAACTGTATGACCACCACACTGAACGTAAACTCTGGCTTGCGTCATTTTACCAGGATGCCACTATTTCGCGCAGTAATGCAGCCATCTTGCTGAGGACTTTACTGTAATGTAAATATCCGGGTTACTTGTTGGCAATAAAAATACAGCAGATATTTTTTGGAACTCAAAATAATATTTATTCGTGGCAACAACAAAAAAACATTACTTTTACAACAGAAGCAATCAGTGGCATGTGAGAGGGGCTACTTTTCTAGGAAATGACAGATTGACATGTAAATGTTTTTATGTAGTACTGTGTCCAAATTAAAAGTGCTTAAAAAAATGCATGACATTTGTTTCTCAAAATTGACCAAGATCATGGATGGAGAGTTATAGCTCAACCATACAAGCTCAGTAGTTGTTCTCTAGAGAGAAAAGTGGAAGCTCTGAGAAAATGTAAGCCATTGATTCTAGCACAGTATAAAATCAATAGACCCATAGGGGCCCCATTTCAATACAGTGGCAGCCCTAAGAAATGTTATCCCCCCTCACTGGCAGAAAGACAGAGACATTCTATTAAATGTGATAATAGGGTTACACAGCATGATCCATGCAGATTGAGCCTCAGAAATGATTCATAAATATTGTATAATATTAAAAACATAACATACAATTGAAGTCAGAAGTTTACATACACTTAGGTTGGAGTGTTTAAAACACGTTTTTCAACCACTCCACAAATTTATTGTTAACAAACTATAGTTTTGGCAAGTCGGGTAGGACATCTACTTTCTGCATGACAAGTAATTTTTCCAACAATTGTTTACAGATTATTTCACTTTTAATTCACTGTATCACAATTCCAGTGTGTCAGAAGTTTACATACTCTAAGTTGACTGTGCCTTTCAACAGCTTGGAAAATTCCAGAAAATTATGTAATGGCTTTAGAAGCTTCTGATAAATGATGTCAATTAGCCTGAGTCAATTAGAGGTGTACCTGTGGATGTATTCCAAGGCCTACCTTCAAACTCAGTGCCTCTTTGCTTGACATCATGGGAAAATCAAAAGAAAGACCTCAGAAATAAAATTGGAGACCTCCACAAGTCTGATTCATCCTTGGGAGCAATTTCTAAACGCCTGAAGGTACCACGTTCATCTGTACAAACAATAGTACGCAAGTATAAACACCATGGGACCACGCAGCCGTCATACCGCTCAGGAAGGAGACGCATTCTGTCTTTTAGAGATGAACGTACATTGGTGCGAAAAGTGCAAATCAATCCCAGAACAACAGCAAAGGACCTTGTGAAGATGCTGGAGGAAACAGGTACAAAAGTATCTATAGCCACAGTAAAACAAGTCCTATATCGACATAACTTGAAAGGCCGCTCAGCAAGGAAGAAGCCACTGCTCCAAACCCGCCATAAAAAATCCAGACTACGGTTTGCAACTACACATGGGGACAAACATCGTACTTTTTGGAGAAATGTCCTCTGGTCTGATGAAACAAAAATAGAACTGTTTGGCCATAATGACCATTGTTATGTTTGCTACCGCTTGCAAGCCAAAGAACACCATCCCAACCGTGAAGCACATGGGTGGCAGCATCATGTTGTAGTGCTGCTTTGGTGCAGGAAGGACTGGTGCACTTCACAAAATAGATGGCATCATGAGGCTGGATAATTATGTGGATATATTGAAGCAACATCTCAAGACATCAGTCAGGAAGTTAAAGCTTGGTCGCAAATGGGTCTTCCAAATGGACAATGACCCCAAGCATACTTTCAAAGTTGTGGCTAAATGGCTTTAAGACAACAAAATCAAGTTATTGGAGTGGTAATCACAAAGCTCTGACCTCAATCCCATAGAAAATGTGTGTGCAGAACTGAAAATGCATGTGCGAACAAGGCCTACAAACCTGACTCAGTTACACCAGCTCTGTCAGGATCCACAGATGACACAATCTCAATTTCACTTTACACTGCCCTATCCCACCTGGACAAGAGGAAAAATAACTGTGAGAATGCTGTTCATAGACTACAGCTCAGCATTCAACATCACAGTTGTCCAAGCTAGGGACCCTGGGACGGAACCCCTCCCTCTGCAACTGGATCCTGGACTTGCTGACGGGTCGGCCCCAGGTGTTGAGGCTAGGCAACAACACCTCAGCCACGTCGACCCTCAACACAGGGGCCCCTCAGGTGTGTGTGCTTTAGTCCACTACTGTACTCCCTGTTCACCCACGACCGCATGGCCGCGCATGACTCCAACACCATCATTAAGTTTGCTGACAATGCGACGGTGAGATGGTCAGACTTAGCAGTGTGGTACCAGGACAACAACCTCTCCCTCAATGTCAGTAAGACCAAGGAGCTGATAGTGGACTACAGGAGAAAGAGGGGGAAGCACACCCCCATCTACAATCGATAGGGCTGTTGTGGATTGGGTTGAGAGCTAAGTTCCTTGGCGTCCACATCACCAAGGACTTAACATGGTCCACACACACCTGCACAGTTGAAGAGGGCACGGCAGCGCCCTTTCCCTTCAGGATGCTGAAAAGATTTGGCATGAGCCCGCAGATCCTCAAAAAGTTATACAGCTGCATCATCAAGGGCATCTTGACCGCCAAGAGCCACAAAGGTGGGAGAGCTACAAAGGGTGGTGCGGACAGCCCAATACATCACTGGGGCCGAGCTCCCTGCCATCCATGACCTCTATATCAGGTGGTGTCAGAGGAAGGCCTGAAAAATTGCCAGATTCCAGCCACAGACTGTTCACTCTGCTACCGTCCGGAAAACGGTACCGGAGCATTGACTCTTGGACCAACAGGCTCCGAGACAGCTTCTACCCCAAAGCCATAAGACTCTGAAATAGCCAGACTGCTAAATAGTCAATCAATGGTACTCAAACTACCTGCACTGACCCTACACACACACACTCACTAGACTTTATATACACACACACACCATGTACATGCTCACTCACACACACTACATTGACACTCCCACACAAATTCAAACAATACATATGCACACACACAAACATGCATACCGACACGACACACACTTTTACACTCATTTGCTACCGCTACTCTGTTCTTTATTTTACTCCTATTATTATTATCATCATCAATCTGGATGCCTAGTCACTTTACCCTGCCTTCATGAACATACAGTACCTACCTCAAGTACCTCTCTGCACATTGATCTGGTATTCCCAATATATAGCTCCACATTGATCTGGTACTCCCTGTATATAGCTCCACATTGATCTGGTACTGGTACTCCCTGTATATAGCTCCACATTGATCTGGTACTGGTACTCCCTGTATATAGCTCCACATTGATCTGGTACTGGTACTCCCTGTATATAGCTCCACATTGATCTGGTACAGGTACTACCTGTATATAGCTCCACATTGATCTGGTACTCCCTGTATATAGCTCCACATTGATCTGGTACTGGTACTCCCTGTATATAGCTCCACATTGATCTGGTACTGGTACTCCCTGTATATAGCTCCACATTGATCTGGTACAGGTACTCCCTGTATATAGCTCCACATTGATCTGGTACAGGTACTCCCTGTATATAGCTCCACATTGATCTGGTACAGGTACTCCCTGTATATAGCTCCACATTGATCTGGTACAGGTACTCCCTGTATATAGCTCCACATTGATCTGGTACTGGTACTCCCTGTATATAGCTCCACATTGATCTGGTACTGGTACTCCCTGTACATATCTCCAATCTTGTGTATTTTATTCCTCGTGTTAGTTACCATTACATTTTTTTAAACTCTGCATCGTTGGGAAAGGTTTGTAAGCAAGCATTTCACTGTAAAGTCTACACCAGTTGTATTCAGCGCATGTGAAATAAAATTTGATTTAATGTCTCTATTCCCTTTTAAATCTCAACCTGAAGGAGAGGTTATTTAAGGTTATTTACCAGACAACTGAAGGAGAGGTTATTTAAGGTTATTTACCAGACAACTGAAGGAGAGGTTATTTAAGGTTATTTACCAGACAACTGAAGGAGAGGTTATTTATTTAAGGTTATTTACCAGACAACTGAAGGAGAGGTTATTTAAGGTTTTTACCAGACAACTGAAGGAGAGGTTATTTAAGGTTTTTACCAGACAACTGAAGGAGAGGTTATTTAAGGTTTTTACCAGACAACTGAAGGAGAGGTTATTTAAGGTTATTACCAGACAACTGAAGGAGAGGTTATTTAAGGTTTTTACCAGACAACTGAAGGAGAGGTTATTTAAGGTTTTTACCAGACAACTGAAGGAGAGGTTATTTAAGGTTTTTACCAGACAACTGAAGGAGAGGTTATTTAAGGTTATTACCAGACAACTGAAGGAGAGGTTATTTAAGGTTATTACCAGACAACTGAAGGAGAGGTTATTTAAGGTTATTTACCAGACAACTGAAGGAGAGGTTATTTAAGGTTATTTACCAGACAACTGAAGGAGAAGTTATTTAAGGTTATTACCAGACAACTGAAGGATAGGTTATTTAAGGTTATTACCAGACAACTGAAGGAGAGGTTATTTAAGGTTATTACCAGACAACTGAAGGATAGGTTATTTAAGGTTATTACCAGACAACTGAAGGAGAGGTTATTTAAGGTTATTTACCAGACAACTGAAGGAGAGGTTATTTAAGGTTATTACCAGACAACTGAAGGAGAGGTTATTTAAGGTTATTACCAGACAACTGAAGGATAGGTTATTTAAGGTTATTACCAGACAACTGAAGGAGAGGTTATTTAAGGTTATTTACCAGACAACTGAAGGAGAGGTTATTACCAGACTATGGTAATACTGCTCTGAATATCAACAAAAAGAGAGTGGACTGTATGGTTCCACTAATGTCCAGCCATGTAGCCTAATAGTCTAAAACCAAGAGAAACCTCTAGTCTAATTATCCTACCGCCTATAAAACAAACACATGATGTTTTTGAGACAGATGACAACACACTTTTCAATTTCCTTATCAATTTAATTAAAGTTCATTATGTTGTTGGCTTTTTTGTTTCCTTGGTCCTCCAGTATGTCATCAAGTTCCAGTCAGACATCTCAAACAAGGATCCCCTCTGCTGGCCAGCTGGTGGTACTGTCTGCCCTCTTGGGTAGCCAGTACCCAAGTACCCAGTATCTCTCATACCGACCAGAACCTGAGCAAAGCAGCACTATTTCAAACCATCGTGGAAATAACTGACAAATAAATATTTACAGTAACATATAACATTGTCTCTTCCTGGAGAGTGCCAGTGCTAAGTGATTCTCAGCACCAGCCTTTTATAGACTGCTTGCCACTGCAGTCCCTCACAGTCAGGTAGTTTAATATTGACCCCACAAATTAGGCCCACAAAATAAAATAGTAAATGTTCCAAAAACCTATCAGTTAATCATTACAGTTAAATAAACCAATCAACCAGTGGATTATAATTCAACCAGCATTTGGAAACTGCTCCCACATCTCAGTGACCTAGAAATGCATTTGGAGGAAGACAATATATGAAAATAAGACAAGACCAGAAAATAGTGAGAGTTAATCAGAGGACCATACTGCCAGACAGTAGATATCTGGGCTGTAGAAGTCACTGTATTCCACCCTGGTAACCGTTCCTTATCAAAACATCTCCCCACTAAAACTGTATCCTTTATGAGGCACAGTCCACTGACCCCAGGCCTGTACGGTGGCTGGGACAGACCGAAGGAGGGGGAACTGTTGAAGTTGTCAAAGCTCATCCTCCATCTGCTGAAACGCTTCTAAGTCCTCTCGCCAATCAGCCATCATGGCTTCCACTGATTTTCTGCTAGAGTCCATGTCAACCTCAGGCTCCTCCTCTGGCTCAGGGTTCCTCTTAATGGCAGGTCCCACATCATCCTCAGGAGTCACGTCCTCATTGTGGGGAGCTGATTCGTCCTGCTTCACAGTCCTCACCTGTGACTGGTCGAGAGTTGCGGCAGGGACAGGTGAAGTTTGGTCTGTTGAACAGTCTTCCTCCTCCTCCTGAACATCCCTCCCTGAGGAAGGACAGAGGGGTGAGCTCAGTCCATTTTCAGACCACTTTCCACCACAATATATGAGCCGTGTCCTGCACAGTCATCCATATAATTTCCTAGTATCCGACAACACATACACAGCCATACACCGTTTCCTACTCACCATGTATGTACATCTAACACAAGCACCTATCAGTCATTCCCAGACAGAAACAAGGTAGTGTTGCGGTTTACAAGAGGCAGCGAACAACAAACAGAATGGTACTGATGAGTCATGTGCAGAACAGACCAACAGTAATATTCTTCTGAGGGGTTCTGACATGGCCAGCTATATACACAAGACTAACCTGCACTGAGCTGCTCTACCACACACAGAATAATGGACGAGAGATGAGGGCGATACTTACTGCTTTCCAGCAGGATGCCAGGGAGAGGTTTACCTTTGAATATAGAGGCTGCTAAACCAAAGGGTGAAGGGAAAAGAAAGAGAGAAGAGGAAAGTTACACTGTTACAGTCCACCACAGGGAAGGAGAAGAGGAGGGAGGAAAATGGAAAGAAGGGAGCCGTTTCCTGTATCACACATCAAACTGGGTGCTTACCATCCCCTACCTCCACTAAGGCTAGTACTGTAGTGGCCACAGGCCCACTATTTTGGTTCACCACTGAACCCTGAAATACTGGCCATTTTGATATCTTTACAGAATCAAGTATAGTCCCTAAAATCGGCTGAAATCCCACAAAACTATCCATATGCTGGAAAGATACTGTCCTGTCTTTGTCTAGTCACTAATGTCCAACTGCCATCTCCAGTGGATCTAACCTCGGTCTCTGGCCTTGTCGCTCAGCAGCACCTCCACCTCTCTGTACTCCTTGAGAGCCTCCAACAGGATGTTGCCTTCCTTGTAGAAGAGGAAGAGGAGGGGCAAAGTGACGTCATCTGTGTTGCGGCCGTCGCCGGCCATCTGGAAGAGGGGAGCAGTGTCACTGCTGCTACCCTCGTTGTCATCTGTGGAGGAGGGGGATAATTAGCAAGGTTCAAGAGGATACTATAATTAAGCAATGAGGCACCTTGGAGGTTTGTGGTATATGGCCAATATACCACGGTTAAGGGCTGTTCTTAGGCACGCCCTTAGCCATGGTATATTGGCCATATACCACAAACCTCCAAGGTGCCTTATTGCTATTATAAACTGGTTACCAGTGTAATTAGAGTTGTAAAAATAAATGTTTTGTCATTCCCGTGGTATAAGGTCTGATATACCACGGCTGTCAGTCAATCAGCATTCAGGGCTCGAACCACCCAGTTTATAAATAGTAATGCATCAGTTTATTAAAGGTTATATAAAACATTATGAAAGTGTTATGAACATTTATAAAGGTTAGAAGTATGATTATAGTTAGTGCAGGCTTCTTGAAGTAGATTCATTCAAATTGAGATCTTGTGTCAGTTGGTCCTCCTCACCGATGACGATGCCTCCGATGGCCCCAGCCTTCATGATGTGTCTGGCCTTCTCAGCAAACATACACTGGCCCCGCTGCAGCAGAGCAATGCGGCCCTGTACAAAGGCAGCGTTGCTCAGTTCCGCACAGCCACTGTAGGGTTCAGCCACTGTCACAAACCCACGAACCTACAGACAGACGGAGAGAAGGGGGGGGCATGTTCAAACATCACTCAGAACGCCGAAAATAGAGAACGTCTGGCACCTAGGGACAAGACAGGAAAAACCAACAAGCAAAGGTGTCCATGCATTGGAAATTGGCACACTGAAGAAACACTCACCCCTGTGATGCTCTTGGAAAGGTCCGTGCCAAACTGAGCTGGGCCAGAGGTCAGCACCACTCTACCGAAGAAGGGGTGGGAGACGATCTGCACAGCCCTCGGAGGGAGCTGCTCCTTCTGCTGCTGGCTTGACAGCTCCATCATCTCCTGCATGAAGCGCATGCCGTCCTCTGCTGCCACAGCACTGACCGCCTAGAGAGAGATCGAGGGAAGGGGAGAGAGGAAAGGAGATGGAGAAAGAGAAGAGAGGGCAGTAGATAGAGTAGGGCAAGAGACTGAGTAACTCATATGGAGGGTTAGCAGTGGTCTTATGATATCATTCAAACTCTCCCGGCTTGTACTGTGAATTAATCATTTACCTGTGTAGCGTGTTGGACCAGCTGCACTCTGCCGTCTTTAAGGTGTATAAGGCTGACTCCCATCCTCCTCAGCAGCTCCAGGTGATCGGGGTTGTTGGCCATGAAGTCCTGAGCCCTCAGAGGGGGACGACCCATCCCCGGCTCACTGGATGAGAGGGTGGAGGGCATCAAAGTTCACATTCAGTATGGTTGTGACAGGAACAATATTCTGTTTAACATGATTCCTCACATTAGACACATACTCCCCTATGTATATATTTGGACAGTGAAGCTAAAATGTAATTTGGCTCTATACTCCAGCATTTATTCTAATAGAATATGTTTCTGAACACTTCTACATTCATGTGGGTAGTACCATGATTCCGGATAACCATGAATGAATCGTGAATAATGATAAGTGAGAAAGTTAGAGGCATAAATATCAAATCCCCCAAAAATGCTAGTGACTCCAAAATGAAAACACAGCAAATGCATCCAACAAGTTTGTAGAGTCACACGCTTGATATAGTCACTGCATGCTAAGAATATGGGACCAAATACTACACTTTTGACTAAATGTAATACACTATAAGTGAATTTGTCCAAATTCTTATGACACCTTCAAAATGGGGAGACTAGACACACTACATGACCAAAGGTATTTGGACACCTGCTCGTCAAACATCTCATTCCAAAATCATGTGCATTAATATGGAGTTGGTCCCCCATTTGCTGCTATAACAGCCTCTACTCTTCTGGGAAGGCTTTCCACTAGATGTTGGAACATTGCTGCAGGGACTTGCTTTCATTCAGCCATCAGAGCATTAGTGAGGTTGGGCACTGATGTTGGGCGATTAGGCCTGGCTCGCAGTCGGTGTTCCAATTCAGCCCAAAGGTGTTCAATGGGGTTGAGGTCAGGGCTCTGTGCAGCCAGTTCTTCCACACCGATTTCTGTACGGACCTTGCTTTGTGCACAAGGGCATTGTCATGCTGAAACAGGAAAGGGCCTTCCCCAAACTGTTGCCACAAAGTTGGAAGCACATAATCGTCTAGAATGTCATTGTATGCTATAGCGTTAAGATTTCCCTTCACTGGAACTAAGGGGCCAAGCCCAAAGAGAACATGTTTCCACTGCTCCAGAGTCCAATGACGGCAAGATTCACACGACTCCAGCTTGGCATTGTGCATGGTGATTTTAGGCTTGTGTGCGGCTGCTCGGCCATGGAAACCCATTTTATGAAGCTCCCGATGAACCGTTCTTGTGCTGACGTTGCTTCCAGAGGCTACGCGCTTCAGCACTCGGCGCTCCCCGTTCTGTGAGCTTGTGTGGCCTAGCACTTCGCGGCTGAGCCGTTGTTGCTCCTAGAAGTTTCCACTTCACAATAACAGCACTTACAGTTGACCGGGGCAGCTCGAGCAGGGCAGAAATTTGATGAACTGACTTGTTGGAAAGGTGGCATCCTATGACAGTTGAAAGTCACTGAGCTCTTCAGTAAGGTCATTCTACTGTCAATGTTTGTCTATGGAAATTGCATGGCTATGTGATCAATTTTATACACGTCAACAACGGGTGTGGTTGAAATAGCCGAATCCACTAAGTTGAAAGGGGTTTCTACATACTTTTGTATATATAGTGTACATAAAGTGCATTCATTTCTAAACAGTAAAACAGATATGTAAGAAGAACAAAAACGAATAAAACATTACATTCAGTACTGCCGCCTCATAAAACATTTGATCTCAAATCCAAAATGCTGTAGTATAGAGCTTAATTGTAGTTTTAGCTTCACTGTCCAAATAAATACATAGGGGGGTGTATGTATTAATGTCCCTTACCGGTGAATGGCAGGACGGGGACAACTCTTGTCCACAGCACTCCTGATTGGATCTCGGAGGTTCCGTGGGAAGGCGGGGTCGGGGAAAAGGAGGCGTGTGTTGGGGCAGGTCCAATCAAAGTTAGAGTCATCCAACTCCTCCTCTGACTAAGACAGAGGGGGAGAGAACAAACATGACTAACTATATCATCTGAATATTATTAGACGTACTATCATTAGAATTCTAGCTGATCACAGCAGGTGATCTTACTACACCCACCCAAAGAGATTTGACATAGGCGGAGAGATGAGGCAGAGATGGAGCCTGTACCGTGGTGTTGGCCGGAGGAGAGGGGGTGTGAGGGGCAGTGGACAGGGACAGGGGCAGAAGGTGTGCCTCGGTGGTGAAGATATAGTCCTCAACATTAAACGTCAGATCTTCCTCTTCCGCAAACAGCAGGAACAGGTACTTGAACATCTCTGCCAAGAAGAAGGAGTCCATTCTGAGAGGGGAGGAGAGCGGAAGAGAGGATGAGTGATATTTGGGGCAGCAGGCCAACAGAGCAGACACCACATAAACTATTTTGATTGAACTACATGACTGGCACACTGTTCCTCAGCCACTAAAACCATCCACCTCTTAACCGCCCATCATTAAATCCCTCCCCGTCCCCGGTGTATTCCCCTGGGTCTGGGCCCTCACCGGTCCTCGTGGCTCCCGGTGCGAACGTCCTTCATGGCAGCAAAGCCACAGGGGACCCGGGCAAATCGGTTCAGGTTGTCCAGCACCGTGCGGCCTACCTCCAAGTAGTAGGGGTCTTTGGTAGCCTAGAGGGGGACCAGGGTTAGACACTACTACTGAATTAGGCAATAAGGAAGCCCACTAAGATCAAATGTACAGTGCATTCGGAAAGTATTCAGACCCCTCAACTTTTTCCACATTTTGTTAGGTTACAGCCTTATTCTAAAATGGATTAAATTGTTTCTCCCCCCTCAGTCTACACACAATACCCTGTTGACAAAGTAAAAAAACAGTTTTCTAAAAACTGGAAATACCACATTTACAGAAGTATTCAGACCCTTTACTCAGTAGTTTGTTGAAGCACCTTTGGCAGCGAATATAGCCTCGAGTCTTGGGTATTTAAAAAATAATAAAAAAAACATTTTATTTATTTAACTAGGCAAGTCAGTAAAGAACAAATTCTTATTTACAATGACGGCCTACGGCTGGGCCAATTGTGCGCCTCCCTATGGGACTCCCAATCACGGCTGGTTGTGATACAGCCTGGATTTGAACTAGAGTGTCTGTAGTGACGCCTCAAGCACTGAGATGCAGTGCCTTAGACCACTGCGCCACTCGGGAGCCCCGGGTATGACACTACAAGCCTGGCACAACTGTATTTGGGGAGTTTCTCCCATTCTTCTCTGCAGATTCTCTCAAGCTCTGTTAGGTTGGATGGGGAGCGTCACTACACAGCTATTTTCAGGTCTCTCCAGAGATGCTCAATCGGGTTCAAGGCCACTCAAGGACATTCAGAGACTTGTCCCGAAGCCACTCCTGCGTTGTCTTGGCTGTGTGCTTAGGGTCGTTGTCCTGTTGGAAGGTGAACCTTCACCCCAGTCTGATGTTCTGAGTGCTCTGGAACAGGTTTCCATCATGGTCCTCTCTGTACTTTGATCCGTTCATCTTTCCCTCGATCCCGACTAGTCTCCAGGTCCCTGAAAAACATCCCCACAGCATGATACATCTACCATGCTTCACCGTAGGGATGGTGCCAGGTTTCCTCCAGACGTGACGCTTGGCATTCAGGCCAATGATTTCAAGTTTGGTTTCATCAGACCAGAAAATCTTGTTTCTCATCGTCTGAGAGTCTTTATGTGCCTTTTACTGAGGAGTGGTTTCCATCTGGCCACGCTACCATAAAGGCCTGATTGGTGGAGTGATGCAGAGTTGGTTGTCCTTCTGGAAGGTTCCATCTCCACAGAGTAACTCTGGAGCTCTTTCAGAGTGACCATTCGGGTTCTTGGGCACCTCCTTGACCAAGACCTTTCTCCCCCGATTGCTCAGTTTGGGCAGGCAGCCAGCTCTAGGAAGAGTCTTGGTGGTTCTAAAACTTCTTCCATTTAAGAATGGTGTAGGCCACTGTGTTCTTGGGAACCTTCAATGCTGCAGACATTTTTGGTACCCTTCCCCAGATCTGCCTCGACACATTCCTGTCTCAGAGCTCTACGGCCAATTCCTTCGACCTCATGGCTTGGTTTTTGATCTGAAATGTACTGCCAACTGTGGGACCTTATATAGACATGTGTGTGCCTTTCCAAATCACGTCCAATCAATTGAATTTACCACAGGTGGACTCCAATCAAGTTGTAGAAACATCTCAAGGATGATCAATGGAAACAGGACAATTTTGAGTCTCATAGCAAATAGTAAATAAGGTATCTGTTTTTTATAAATTATCAACAATTTCAAACAACCTGTTTTCGCATTGTCATTATGGGGTATTGTGTGTAAATTGATGAAGAAAACATTTAATTTAATCATTTTTAGAATAAGGTTGTAACGTACCAAAATGTGGAAAAAGTGAAGTATGTATCGTTAAGTCAACTTCTAGACTGCATGTCTCCACAGTCCTTACCTTGTACAGGAAATAGGTGCTCTCTGCAAACTCAGGTCTTAGTGGATGCTGAGCCCAATGTACCCTGAAATCAGTGGTGAATGCCTGAGGAAGACAGAGGGGTGTTAAAGGTTACAGCCTGAGTGAGAACAAAGAAAGAGGTGGAGAGGGAGCATAAAAGAGAGCTTACCTCTGGGAGGAAGTTGTGTTTCTTGGTGACTTGATACAGCATCTCATGGGTCTCAATGGCCGGCCGGATATCTCCCTTCAACACCTGGGGGATTCATTAACAATGTTAGGAGAGTAAAAGTCTTAATTTGTCTCCCTAATCTCAGCACCAGGTCTATGTACCAAAACCCCTGATTAGGCAGCTGGTCTGTTAGTGACGCCAGTCACCTGCAGCCCAGGGAAGAAGGCCAGGAGGGAGTCCATCCAGGTGCGAGCAGGCAGCAGAGGCTTGTGGATGTGAACGTCCAGCAGGAGAGGAGGCTGGCTGATGTACTTCATTATAGACGCATAGTGCTGGAAACACAAATAATGAGAACATTTGACAAGCTAAGGATGAGAATCTTTAACAGCACACTTTGTGTGGATTGAACAATAAGGGCATAAAAGCATTCCATTATCCAAGCCAGAGTAAGGTTACAGTGTGTGAGGTCACTCACAATGTTGAAGCGCTGCAGAAACAGGTCATCTCCCAGGAGAATATAGGCCTTCAGCAGGTACTCATAATACGAGTCAATCCCTGCTCCCACTCCGCTGTCTGGAACAATACAACACAACAGTGTACCGTTTCATACCGCAGAAACACACTCATGTCTTATTTCTACAAGTACAGAACATCAGTGCCTACCGCCTTGCCCGCTAACTTCTACCACACCCAATACATTGTCCGTCTCTGGATAAATCGAAGGAAATCCTCCTTTATAATACAGTAGATACCAGTTATGGCCTGGGACTGGTTCCCTCTCTCACCCCTGCGGACCCACTCTCCTGAGTGGATGTTGATGGTTGTTCCCACCAGGTTGCTATTCCTCTGCCTCTTCTCCCACAGGAAGTCGAGGGCTCTCCGTGCATGGACCTGTGTAGAATACAATGAATCAATATCATTAAGACACACTGGCATCTATGATAATCAACAATGAAGGTCTGGTAGTGCCATCTACTAGTATTAGTCCTGATCTGAACAAGGTTTAAAGAAAGAGAGATGATTGTCTATTTTTACCTCAAACACAGGGTCCCCAGTAAAGCGACTCAAGGCAGCGAACTCCAGGATAATTGTGCCAGCACAAGCTGTGCAGGTGTCCGTCTCTGTGCCCGTCCGACTCTCAGGACCCCTGATGCCATGCTTCAAGTTTACCTGTTGAGTGGAATAAAAAGGCTCAATATATTGGTCATAGACTCAACTCCACGGCTGTGTCCGAAGACATTGTTCAGGTGAACTATACAGCCATAGAAAACCAGGCTGCGGAAAACTGTAGCAGCTGTATGCAGAGCACTGAAGCAGATAATACAATTATGCAGTCATAATCGGAGAGGACTGTGTGTGTGTGTACACATACGTGTGTATGGTCAGGACATATCCCAACAGCCGTGGCCTTATGTATAGTTTGAGGGCTCACCCTGGGGTAAGGCAGGCCACTGCTGGTGTTGAAGGCAGGCAGGAGTCTGAGACCCACGTCTTTGGCCATGTGGAGCAGCTCATCCTGGTACCACTGCATGTGATGCCCTGCATCCTTCAGCATCACCGCCATGGAGTGGCCCCCTAGCAGCCCTCTGGAAACATGAGGAAAGTCACAACGGTCACACAATAGTATGTGGACAACCCTTCAAATTAGTGGATTCGCCTATTTCAACCACACCCGTTGCTGACAAGTGTATAAAAGAGCACACAGCCATGCAATTTCCAGTGACAAACATTGGCAGTAGAATGTCCTTACTGAAGAGCTCACTGACTTTCAACGTGGCACTGTCATAGGATGTCACCTTTCCAACAAATTTCTGCCCTACTAGAGCTGCCCTAGTCAACTGTAAGTGCTGCTATTCTGAAGTGGAAATGTCTAGGAGCAACAACGGCCCAGCTGCGAAATCGCCTGTCCTCGGTTGCAACACTCACTACCGAGTTCCAAACTGCCTCTGGAAGCAACTTCAGCACAAGAACTGTTCATCAGGAGCTTCATGAAATGGGCTTCCATGGCCGAGCAGCCGCACACAGGGCTAAGATCACCATGTGCAATGCCAAGGGTCGGCTGGAGTGGTGTAAAGCTTGCAGTCATTGGACTCTGGAGCAGTGGAAACGCGTTCTCTGGAGTGATGAATCAACCTTTATCAACTGACAGTCTGACGGACGAATCTGGTTTTGGCGGATGCCAGGAGCACGCTACCTGCCCGATTGCATAGTGCCAACTGTAACGTTTGGTGGAGGAGGAATAATGGTCTGGGGCTGTTTTTCATGGTTCGGTCTAGGCCCCTTAGTTCAAGTGAAGTTAAGATTTAACGCTACAGCATACAATTACATTGTAGATAATTCTGTGCTTCCAACTTTAGTGGCAACAGTTTGGGGAAGGCCCCTTCCTGTTTCAGCATGACATTACCCCTGTGCACAAAGCGAGGTCCATACAGAAATGGTTTGACGAGATCAGTGTGGAAGAACTTGACTGGCCTGCACAGAGCCCTGACCGCAACCCCATTGAACACCTTTGGGGTGAATTGGAACGCCGACTGCGAGCCAGGCCTAATCGCCCAACATCAGTGCCCGTCCTCACGAATGCTCGTGGCTGAATGAAAGCAAGTACCTGCAGCAATGTTCCATCACACATACACAGTTTGTTTGCTGTTATATTTGTGCTGTAGCCAGTGTCTTCTGTCTGTGAGATCTGTTTTGTCTTACATCGTTTTATTTTTTATCCCAGTCCCCATCCCCACAGGAAGCTTCTTGCCAGGCTATTGTAAATAAGAATGTTCTTCTCCATTGACTTACCTGGTTAAATAAAAAATTAAAACATTACCATCCCCTCAATAACTGGCTTTATGTTTTTCCTTACCCCAGCACACGGATGTTGGTCTCAAAGACAGACACCACGATGTCATTGTCCAGTCGCACATCTGTCAACACTCTCCTCACTGCTTCTTCAAACTCTGTCGTCTTGTTTAAGAGCTGTACGTAAATACAGAATTATAGATATGAAAATCATTGTCTACCCAGAGGTTCAACAAATCCAACTAAGGAGGTTGGTAAAACAAACTAAAGATGAAACCTACCACTAGAGTGTCCAAGGTGTCGATGAGGGTGAGAGAGAACCTTAAAACACACAAAGACAAATCAATCAGCATCAGTTATAGTCCCTTATGGCTAGAAGATATCAACAGAGAGTTAGAGTATTCAAATGACAGCAGGACTGTGTCTCCTGTTCCCACATCCGACTCAGGCCTGCAGGCAGACAAGCACTCACTTCCCCAGTGCGTCGTCCACGTCTCCCCGACTGGGCTCCAGCCCACGCACCCTCCCCCGACACGTCAGAGGCATCAGCTCATCTGCTGGGTACGCATGGTCCTGGAGAACGCAACCAATAATATATACATTTTTAAATATTGAACCTTTATTTAACTAGGCAAGTCAGTTAAGAACAATTTCTTATTTTACTGCCTACTTTTTACTGCCTGTGTTTTTTGTTGTTGATAGTTGAACCTTATTTAGACCTACTGTAAGTCAATAAGATGTGAAATTCTATATGACATGTTTACACACTACTAGAGGTCGACCGATTAAATCGGCATGGCCGATTTAATTAGGGTAGATTTCAAGTTTTCATAACAACCGGTAATTTGCATTTTTGGACACTGATTACATTGCACTCCACGAGGAGAATGCGTGGCAGGCTGACCACATGTTACGCGAGTACAGCAAGGAACCAAGGTAAGTTGCTAGCTAGCATTAAACTTATAAAAAACAATCAATCTTAACATAAATCACTAGTTAACTACACATGGTTGATGATATTACTAGTTTAACAACTTGTCCTGCGTTGCAAATAATCAATGCGGTGCCTGTTAATTTATCATCGAATCACAGCCTACTTCGCCAAAAGGGTGATGATTTAACAAGCGCATTAGCAAAAAAAAGCACTGTCGTTGCACCAATGTACCTAACCATAAACATCAATGCCTTTAAAATCAATACACAAGTATATCTTTTTTAAACCTGCATATTTAGTTAAAAGAAATTTATGTTAGCGGGCAATATTAACTAGGGAAATTGTGTCACTTCTCATGCTTTCTGTGCAAGCAGAGTCGGGGTACATGCAGCAGTTTGGGCCGCCTGGCTCGTTGCGAACTGTGTGAAGACCCTTTCTTCCTAATAAAGACCGTAATTAATTTGCCAGAATTTTACGTAATTATGACATAACATTGAAGGTTGTGCAATGTAACAGCAATATTTAGATTTAGGGATGCTACCCGTTAGATAAAACACATAACGGTTCTGTATTTCACTGAAAGAATAAACGTTTTGTTTTCGAAATGATAGTTTCTGGATTTGACCATATTAATGACCCAAGGCTCATATTTCTGTGTGTTTATTATGTTATAATTAAGTCTATGATTTGATAAAGCAGTCTGACTGAGCAGTGGTAGGCAGCAGCACGCTCGTATGCATTCATTCAAACCACACTTTCCTCCGTTTGCCAACAGCTTTTCGCAATGCTTGATGCACAGCACTGTTTATGACTTCAAGTCTATCAACTCCCGAGATTAGGCTGGCAATACTATAGTGCCTATAAGAACATCCATAGTCAAAGGTATATGAAATACAAATGGTATAAAGAGAAATAGTCCTATAATAACTACAACCTAAAACTTCTTAACTGGGAATATTGAAGACTAATGTTTAAAGGAACCACCAGCTTTCATGTTCTCAAGTTCTGAGCAAGGAACTTAAACTTGAGCTTTTTTACATGGCACATATTGCACTTTTACCTTATTCTCCAACACTGTGTTTTTGCATTATATAAACCAAATTGAACATGTTTCATTATTTATTTGAGACTACATTGATTTTATTTATGTATAATATTAAGTTAAAATAAGTGTTCATTCAGTATTGTTGTAATTGTCCTTTAATATAAATAAATAAATTTAAAATAAATAAATAAATATATTTTTTAAAATCGGTATTGGCTTTTTTTGGTCCTCCAATAAATCGGTATCGGCGTTGAAAAATCACAATCGGTCGACCTCTAGTCAGGATGCTCTTGATGGTGCAGCTGTAGAACCTTTTGAGGATCTGAGGACCTATGACAAATCTTTTCAGTCTCCTAAGGGGGAATAGGCGTTGTCGTGCCGTCTTCAAGACTGTCTTGGTGTGCTTGGACCATGTTAGTTTGTTGGTGATGTGGACACCAAGGATCTTGAACCTCTCAACCTGCTCCACTACAGCCCTGTCGATGAGAATGGGGGCGTGCTCGGTCCTCTTTTTCCTGTCGTCCACAATCTCCTTTGTCTTGATCACGCTGAGGGAGAGGTTGCTGTCCTGGCACCACAAGGCCAGGTGTCTGACCTCCTTCCTATAGGCTGTCTCGTTGGTGATCAGCCCTACCACTGTTGTCATCGGCAAACTTAATGATGGTGTTGGAGTCTCGCCTGGCCGTGCAGTCCCGAGTGAGCAGGGAGTACAGGAGGGGGCTGAGCACGCACCCCTGAGGGGCCCCCGTGTTGAGGATCAGCGTGGCGAATGTGTTGTTACCTACCCTTACTACCTGGGGGCGGCCCGTCAGGAAGTCCAGGATCCAGTTGCAGAGGGAGGTGTTAGCTCAGTGATGAGCTTTAAGGGTACTATGGTGTTGAACACTGAGCTGTAGTCAATGAACAGCATTCTCACATAGGTGTTCCTTTTGTCCAGGTGGGAAAGGGCAGTGTGGAGTGCAATAGAGACTGCATCATATGTGGATCTGTTGGGGCAGTATGCAAACTGGAGTGAGTCTAGGGTTTCTGGGATAATGGTGTTGATGTGAGCCATGACCAGCCTTTCAAAGCACTTCATGGCTACAGACGTGAGTGCTACGGGTCGGTAGTGAATGCACCAATTTGTAAGTCGCTCTGGATAAGAGCGTCTGCTAAATGACTTAAATGTAAATGTAAATGGTAGTCATTGAGGCAGGTTACCTTAGTGGTCTTGGGCACAGGCACTATGGTGGTCTGCTTAAAACATGTTGGTATTACAGACTCGGACAGGGAGAGGTTGAAAAGGTCAGTGAAGACACTTGCCAGTTGGTCAGCACATGCTCGGAGTACAAGTCTTGGTCATCCGTCTGGCCCTGCGTCCTTGTGAATGTTGACCTGTTTAAAGGTCTTACTCACATCGGCTGCGGAGAGGGTGATCACACAGTCTTCCGGGACAGTTGGTGCTCTCATGATAGTTCTGTGTTATTTGCCTCGAAGCGAGCATAGAAGATGTTTAGCTTGTCTGGTAGGCTCGTGTCACTGGACAGCTCTCAGCTGTGCTTCCCTTTGTAACCTGTAATGGTTTGAAAGCCCTGCCACATCCGACGAGCTTCAAAGCCGGTGTAGTATGATTCGATCTTAGTCCTGTATTGATGCTTTGCCTGTTTGATGGTTCGTCAGAGGGCATAGCGGGATTTCTTATAAGCTTCCGGGTTTGAGTCCCGCTCCTTGAAAGTGGCAGCTCTAGACTTTAGCTCAGAGCGGACGTTACCTGTAATCCATTGCTTCTGGTTGGGGTATGTACTTACAGTCACTGTGGGGAGGAAGTCATCAATGCAGTTATAGATGAAGCCAATGACTGTTCTGGTGTACTCCTCAATGCCATCGGAGGAATCCCGGAACATATTCCAGTCTGTGCTAGCAAAACAGTCCTGTAGCTTAGCATTGGCTTCATCTGACCACTTCTTTATTGACAGAGTCACTGGTGCTTCCTGCTTTTTTTGCTTGTAAGCAGGAATCAGGATAGAATTATGGTCAGATTTGCCAAATGGTGGGCGAGGGAGAGCTTTGTATGCGTCTCTGTGTGTGGCGTAAAGGTGCTCCATAGGTTTTTTCCCCCTCTGGTTTCACATTTAACATGCTGATAGAAATTTGGTAAAACGGATTTAAGTTTCCCTGCATTAAAGTCCCCGGCTACTAGGAGCGCCGCCTCTGGGTGAGCGTTTTCTTGTTTGCTTATGGCGGAATACAGCTCATTCAATGTTGTCTTAGTGCCAGCCTCTGACTGTGGTGGTATGTAAACAGCCACGAAAAAACAGAAACTCTCTAGGTAGATAAAGTATCTTATGATAAGCTGTAGACCACACTACCTCAGGCGAGCAATAGCTCAAGACTTCCTTAGATATCGTGCACCAGCTGTTACTTACAAAAATACATTGTCCGCCGCCCCATTATGGATTGATTGTTTTGATTGCTGTTGTAAACTAAAGATGTTGACACTATTCTCAGCATGCCCTGGTGAATGGAGAGGGTGAACTCTGCTCCTAATCCTTTTGATCTATAGGCATTGCCTTATAAATAGTGGAAACATGATGCTTGTCTTGGGTCATGTTCATTATCCCCAGATTTTAAGATGGTAGTAGGTGACAGTAGTTGCAGCAAAAGACTCTGCTAAGTATCGTGGATGTGTGCTAGATAACCATCTGACAGGGGCATGGCATGGCACAAAATGTTATTGCCAAAGTGAACCATAAAATTTGGTTCCTGGCTAGAACCTCCAAATATCTGGATAAGAATGCAATGGGGACATTGGCAGGGGCTCTGGTTCAGTGCCACTTTGACTGTGCATGCTCTTCCTGGTACAATAGTGTCCCCAAGATATATATTAAAAAAAAAATTGAAGACATCTCAGAACAAATTAGTCAGGATTATTCTTAAACTTCCAGCAGTTATGCATGGTGCTTTGCTGCAGGAAGGACTGGTGCACTTCACAAAATAGATGGCATCATGAGGCAGGAAAATTATGTGGATATATTGAAGCAACATCTCAAGACATCAGTCAGGAAATTAATGCTTCGTCGCAAATGGGTCTTCAAATGGACAATGACCCCCAAGCATACTTCCAAGGTTGTGGCAAAATTGCTTAAGGACAGCAAAGTCAAGGTTGCGCTGTTACAGTCAACTATGATATAGGCCCTCATGTGAACCATTTAAACTTTGAGCCTGTTTCTTATACTGAGGTTTATAAAGCACTAAAGGCAACAGACAAAAAGTCTGTAGGTCCAGACAACCTGGACCCCTACCTCTTAAAGATAGCAGCTGGTATTATTACTGAACCTGTGTCACATTTTTTACTTGAGTCTCTTGACCAATTCCATACCCAACATTTGGAAATCAGCTTATGTCCTCTCACTGCTAAATGGTGGAGATCCCTCAGATGCTAATAACTATCATCCTCTCTCTAAACTCCCTATCCTGACCAAAGTCTATGAATCCCTAGTGAACTCTGTTAAAAAACTTCTTAATTGAAAATAACATACTGAGCGGGGTTCAGTCTGGCTTTAGATCGAGGCACAGCACCACAACTGCAGCTATGGCAGTGGCAAATGACATCATTAATGCACTTAACAAAAAGCAACATTTGTTGTGGATTTATCAAAGGCCTTTGATTCAGTTGACCATGAATAGTTGATAGCTAGACTCAGAAACATTGGTCTCAGTGAAGGGGCAGTAAATTGGTTTAGGAACCATCTTTGACAGAACACAATGTGTATATACACTGACAATCACAAGTCTAGCTTTCCTGAGATTAATAGAGGTGTGCCCCAGGGTTCCATTTTAGCTCCTGTGTTGTTCTCAATTTTTATTAATGATTTGGGAAATGGGATGCAACCAGCAAAGTTACATCTATATGCAGATGATACAGTCATATATTAATGTGTTCCTTCTCTGGTACAGGCTGTTGAAGAGCTCCAGACTGCTTTTCAGTCACTGCAGGCCTCCCTTTATGGTCTCAAACTGGTCTTGAATGTACAAAAAACTAAATTCATGACCTTTACCAGAGCTAGAACTCTGCCAGAGAAGGTTAGCATTTTCACATCTGGTGGCTTATCCATTGAAAAAGTACCTAGGTATTTGATTGGATGACAAGTTGTCCTTTAAAGTTCATGTGGATAATCTTGTGACAAAGCTTCAATTGAAATTGGGTTTTAATTTTCGTAGTAAGGCTTGCTTCCTGCTTATGGCTAGAAAGAAGCTTTTCTCTCAGTAATCGATTATGGTGACTTGTTGTTTATGCATGCAACCTTCATTTTACAGAGACTGGACTCTGTTAATAATGCGCTTTATTACAAATGCCAAGTCACTCACCCACCATTGCACCTTGTACCAAATGGTGGGTTGGACCTCACAAATGCATCTTTCTGTGCATTTAAAGTATGTGTTCATGTACAAAACCATTTTGGGTAAACTCCTTCTTTATCTCTGTAGTCTTGTCTCCTTCACCACCAGCAGTTACCATACTCAGTCTGCTAGGTGGTTGCTACTTAAAGTCCCCAGAACATTCACAGTATTAGGCAAGACTGCCTTCTCTTCTTGTGCACCAGAGGCATGGAATAGTCTATAATCCATGCTTCATCTAAATATGTTAGTGCCACTGAAGGAATTTAAAATATTGATGGGAGACTCTGTTACGGAGAAGTGTAAATGTTATTTTTTTAGGCTGGATCCTGTTGTATTGTATTGTTGTTTGTTTTAATACTGTAATATATTGATTGTTGCTGCCTTCTTGGTCATGTCTCCCTTGAAAAAGACACTGGGTCTCAATGGGTTTTTCCTGGTTAAATAAAACAAATTTTTGACTATCTTTGCTATAAAAAGGCCATGGTATCTGTTGTCGTTGGGCTCTCAACAAATCACCGGAGGGGGGGGTTCGTTGACAAGCTCCATTACTGCATTAATTAATAAAGTGCAATTGTTTTTGAATAAATCTAAAAGTCTCTCTCCTTTTGATTACAATAATCCCACAACAGCAACCTGAACAGAAGCTACAGCGTTAGTCATCCTGGGGCCTGTGACAGCACTTGACCCTGTACAAAACAGTCCAACCAGAAGGCAAATGAGGACATTTATGATATGAGGACATGAACCTTGGGTCTGTGTGCTTGTTTGACTAATGGCTGAGGTAAAAAAATACTTCTAGGCCAGGCCTAATCATTTGATTTAGGAACAAAAAAGCACTAGGCCAAGTGTCAGTGTTTTGATGAACAGCTAGTGTCAATATATCAGTAACCCAGCTCAAAGCCACATAAGTCCACGGTAACAGGAAAACAGAGAGGGGAAAGAAGCAAACAGGCATAAGTCTAGCTACCAAACTAGACCCACTGTCCTCAAATTAGGCCTAAAGAGACCTAGATGTTTATTGTATCTGAAGCGAATAAAAAGAGTGGGAGCAAAGCAGTGCATTTAGCCTATTACAACAAACCCAGCTGTGCCCTGGACACCATATGAAAACTGATTGCCCCCCATCTATCTTCAGAGCTTGTGCTGCTAGGTGACCTAAACTGGGACATGCTTAACACCCCGGCCATCCTACAATCTAAGTTTAATGCCCTCAATCTCACACAAATTATCAATGAACCTACCAGGTACAACCCCAAATCTATAAACACGGGCACCCTCATAGATATCATCCTAACCAACTTGCCCTCCAAATACACCTCTGCTGTTTTCAACTAAGATCTCAGCGTTCACTGCCTCATTGCCTGCATCCGTAATGGTTCCGCGGTCAAACGACCACCCCTCATCACTGTGAAACGCTCCCTAAAACATCAGCGAGCAGGCCTTTCTAATCGACCTGGCATCCTGGAAGGATATTGACCTCATCCCGTCAGTAGAGGATGCCTGGTCATTCTTTAAAAGTGCCTTCCTCACCATCTTAAATAAGCATGCCCCTTTCAAAAACTGTAGAACCAGAAACAGATATAGCCCTTGGTTCTCTCCAGACCTGACTGCCCTTGACAAGCACAAAAACATCCTGTGGCGTTCTGCATTAGCATCGAATATCCCCCGTGATATGCAACTTTTCAGGGAAGTTAGGAACCAATATACACAGGCAGTTAGGAAAGCTAATGCTAGCTTTTTCAAGCAGAAATTTGCATCCTGTAGCACAAACTCAAAAAAGTTCTGGGACACTGTAAAGTCCATGGAGAATAAGAGCACCTCTTCCCAGCTGCCCACTGCACTGAGGCTAGGAAACACTGTCACCACCGATAAAGCCACTATAATTGAGAATTTCAATAAGCATTTTTCTACAGCTGGCCATGTTTTCCACCTGGCTACCCCTACCACGATCAACAGCCCTGCACACCCCACAGCAACTCGCCCAAGCCTCCCCGATTTCTCCTTCACCCAAATCCAGATAGCTGATGTTCTGAAAGAGCTGCAAAATCTGGACCCCTACAAATCAGCCGGGCTAGACAATACCCTCGCTTTCTAAAATGATCGGCCAAAATTGTTGCAACCCCTATCACTAGCCTGTTCAACCTCTCTTTCGTATCGTCTGAGATTCCTAAAGATTGGAAAGCTGCCGCGGTCATCCCCCTCTTCAAAGGGGGAGACACTCCAGACCCAAACTGCTACAGACCTATATCTATCCTACCTTACCTTTCTAAGGTCTTCGAAAGCCAAGTTAACAAACAGATTACCGACCATTTCGAATCCCACCGTACCTTCTCCGCTACGCAATCTGGTTTCAAAGCTGGTCATTGGTGCACCTCAGCCACGCTCAAGGTCCTAAATGATATCATAACCACCATCGATAAGAGACATTACTGTGCAGCCGTATTCATAGACCTGGCCAAAGCTTTCGACTCTGTCAATCACCACATTCTTATTGGCAGACTCAACAGCCTTGGTTTCTCAAATGATTACCTCGCCTGGTTTACCAACTACTTCTCTGATAGAGTTCAGTGTGTCCGGACCTCTGGCAGTCTCTATGGGGGTGCCACAGGGTTCAATTCTCGGGCCGACTCTCTTCTCTGTACACATCAATGATGTCGCTCTTGCTGCTGATGATTCTCTTGATCCACCTCTACGCAGACGACACCATTCTGTATACTTCTGGCCCTTCGTTGGACACTGTGTTAACTAACCTCCAGACGAGCTCCAATGCCATACAACTCTCCTTCGTGGCCTCCAACTGCTCTTAAATGCAAGCAAAACTAAATGCATGCTCTTCAACCGATCACTGCCCGCCCATCCGGCATCACGCCTCTGGACAGCTCTGACTTAGAATATGTGGACAACTACAAATGCCGAGGTGTCTGGTTAGACTGTAAACTCTCCTTCCAGAGTCACATTAAGCATCTCCAATCCAAAATTAAATCTAGAATCGGCTTCCTATTTCGCAACAAAGCATCCTTCACTCATGCTGCCAAACATACCCTCGTAAAACTGACCATCCTACCGCTCCTCGACGTCATTTACAAAATAGCCTCCAACATTCTACTCAACAAATTGGATGCAGTCTATCACAGTGCCATCCGTTTTGTCACCAAAGCCCCATATACTACCCACCACTGCGACCTGTACGCTCTCGTTGGCTGGCCCTCGCTTCACTCTCGCCGCCAAACCCACTGGCTCCAGGTCATCTACAAGTCTCTGCTAGGTAAAGCCCCGCCTTACCTCAGCTCACTGGTCACCATAGCAGCACCCACTCGTAGCACACGCCCCAGCAGGTATATCTCACTGGTCACCCCAAAGCCAATTCATCCTTTGTCTGACTTTCCTGCCAGTTCTCTGCTGCTAATGACTGGAACGAACTGCAAAAATCACTGAAGCTGGAGACTCATATCTCCCTCACTAGCTTTAAGCACCAGCTGTCAGAGCAGCTCACAGATCACTGCACCTGTACATAGCCAATGTGTAAACAGCCCATCCAACTACCTCATCCCCATACTGTATTTATTTTTCTTGCTCCTTTGCACCCCAGTATCTCTACTTGCACATTCATCTTCTGCACATCTGCCATTCCAGTGTTTAATTGCTATATTGTAATTACTTCGCCACCATGGCCTATTTATTGCCTTAAGTCCCTTATCTTACCTCATTTACACTCACTGTATATAGACTTTTTTTCCTGTATGTTTGTTTATTCCATGTGTAACTCTGTGTTGTTCTATATGTCGAACTGCTATGCTTTATCTTGGCCAGATCGCAGTTGCAAATGAGAACTTGTTCTCAACTAGCCTACCTGGTTAAATAAAGGTGAAATAAATTTTTTTTAAATGAGTACCAGTACATCTCAACAGAACATCTAAAATGTTTTGCATTATTAGATTGCTGCTAAACCACTCTCTCAGTTATGTGAAGGGGGCAGGTGGTGACGAGACTTACCATATAATTGGAATAAGCATGGTCAAACATCTCGACCACTTGGTTCCTTGAGGGGAAACAAAGAAAGAACAAGTCAGTTTAGCTCAATCTATTTTATCAGCCTGAACTTGCCACACATCTAGCCCAGGACCAGACATCTTTCTCACTCACCTCAGCTTGAGCTTCTCCTCTCGTGACATAGACTGTCCCAGCCTGCATAAATTGCTCAGCAATAGCAGCAACAATAGGGTTGACATTGTTGCAGGGCGAAACCACAGCACCGTCCACATTGCTACAATCTAGCTCTCTGTCAAGTACAACTGTAACCTATCATCACACGAATATAGGCCTAGACACCAACAGTCTCTGATAAACACAAACACACTCAGATCTCATGTGCACATATTCAGAACCAGGGGACACTTGAGGCCCAGTTACTGTCTGGTCCAATGGTTAATGAATGCATCCCAATACCACATTGAGGCAGTGCTGTTTGTAATGCCTACAATACTGTTACTAATCAGCTTGTTGATGCCAATTTAGACACCATCTATGACTCACTCGTCCTCTCCAAAGTCATACAGTACAAATCCAGGTTATGGTAGATGTGTGACAAGGGGTTGGACAAACAACTGTATCTAAAATCCAAAGTCAGGCTAACGTGACAAGCAATCTATATATTTGACCGTTTGCAGGAATGCTGTAGCTATTATGTAAACTGATAGTGATCTGTCATAGGATACATCTCATAATCGAAGACAATGTTCCAGTGGTGTAAAGTACTTAAGTCTTTTTTGAGGGTATCTGTACTTTACTATTAATACTTCTTACAAATTTTACTTCACTACATTCCTAAAGACAATAATGTACTTTTTACTCCATAGATTTTCACTGACACACAAAAGGACTGGAAAATTGTCCAATTCACACACTTATCAAGAGAACATCCCTGGCCATCCCTACTGCCTCTGATCTGGCAGACTCACTAAACACAAATTCTGTTTGTAAATTATGTCGGAGTGTTTTAGTGTGCCCCTGGCTATCCGTAAATTAAAACTATAAAATCGTGCTGTCTGGTTTGTTTATTATAAGGAATGTGAAATGATTTATATTTTAACTTTTGACTCTTAAGTATATTTAAAACCAAATTGAGACTTTTACTGAAGTAGTATTTTGCTGGGTGACTAACTTTTACTGAGTCATTTTCTATGAAGGTATCCTTACTTTACTCAAGTATGACAATTGGGTACTTTTTCCACGACAGCAAAGTTCTGCCAAGCCGTTAACACATGTGCCTTCCTTGACTGAGTGTCCAGTTCCTTAGAACCATGTTCACCTGCTGGTCACACCCTCTGACACACACGGCACCGGGACCTACAGCAGCGTGTAACACGTTGGCAAAGCTTCAGTCAACACAAAACATCATTCACATACAGCTAATCCCCGCTGTCTAACGTTTCCTAACTAACCGGCAATCACATTACTCAATACTGACAGAATAACGTTATTCCTCAAGCCAATCAAAACAAACGGTCCTTCCTTATTAACGTTTCTTGACACCCGTGACTTTTTGAGTAAGCAGACACCATAAAAGCCTACTGCCAGGAAAGGTTTTCTGATTAGACTAACAAATACTTAGCTAAATCATTATATATATTTAGTTAATTCCTATATATTATCACAACAGTAACGTTAACTGGCTATAACCTTTAACGTTACAGTTGCTATCGACAAACAGTAGCCCCGCAGAGAAGAGCTAGCTAGCTAATGGCGCTAGCTATCGGTCTTTTCCTGGAACAATTAGGATTATATCCATGAAGCAATATAGACTGTTGTTAAATCCCCCTCCCTTGACAGCTCTCTTCTTTCGTTAGCCAGTTGTTGGGGCGCATAGCCAGCTACAGTAGCTAGCTAGCCAGCTTGGCCGGTAAAGGACAGTCCGAAAACAAGCGAAGAAGGAAAGGCGCCGGGTCGCTTTCGGCCGTTGAGTTAGTGTATTTTGTTCTTCTTGTTATGCAGGAAAATATTTTGAGTTTTATGTTGCTTTAATGATGGACCTTTAGCCGCCAGCTGGCCGTCAAAGAAAAGCGAGTAGTGCTGTTTAGAAGATAAATGTCAACATCCGCATCCGGTTAGGTTTTGGTATCCACCCCTCTACCCCGCCCAACACCTAAATGTAGTTTTGTTATGCAGTATTATTGTACCTACATTACTTCAGTCGTTATACATTTGGGGAGAATATTCTTTATAAAATTAGATGGCAATATACATAACGGTTGACATTTGTTAGTTCCTTGAATATTTGGCAGACATCCGAGTGAATCTTCCACCATTTTTGATATTCACTAAATTTCCCATCTAGCCTAGCGAACCAGACTGGTCTCATAGACTAGACGTAACATAGTAAACGTGAGTCCGAGAAATACAATTCGTATAATATGTTACGTTTGGCAGAGAAGAACAAATTACACCTGCCAAACCCAGACGATGCTGCCGCCCTACCAGACTCCCAATCACGGCCAGTTGTGATATAGGCTGGATTCGAACCAGGGTGTCTGTAGTGACGCCACAAGCACTGAGATGCAGTGCCTTAGACCGCTGCGCCACTTGGGAGCAACTTAATGGTTCAATCACACTGACAGCAACATTGCGCAAAATGGTATGCAGCATCATCTGGATATGAGTGCAACAAAAGTTCAACATTCACCTAATGCTACCATTTCTGTCAAGCTCTCTACTCATACAGTTTGATGCATAAATTAGAAAAATCCAACATATGCACCATACAGACCACACTGCAACTGCCTCTGCAACGCAATGCTGCAAGGCAAACCCAGCGTTCCATTGGAAATGAATGTACTTTGGACAGTGGCGATTTTAGCACGTAAATCTTGGTGGGGCACACAAAACAAAAAAGTGGGGTGCATGCCAGCAAAGCCACTACACATAAAAACATAGCTGAAATGGCTGACTCGCTTAAACAAATGTGGTTTCTACTGACAATTGAGATGTACAAACTATGGCATAAGGGGACGACAAGCGGAAAGACGCAATCCGTAATTTCGATGAATACATTAATGAGCAAGCGACAACGGACGTAGTCAATATAATTATTTGTTCAGCACGTTGAATGCCATGTGGGTCTTTGCATGTCAAAAAATATACACGTCATATAACACTATTTGACGCGTTAAATTAGCTTTAATTTGACAGTTAAATAACACAATTATATTATAGAATGTTGTGTGTGCTGAATTTGCATGTGCAAGCCAAGCACCATAACTACTATCAGTAGCACTGTCAAAGCTGTACAAAAAAAGTATCCAAACAAGCACACACTGGACCACGAACGATGTGTTTATAATAGCGCGTTGGTGAAAATATACCAAATTATTAGGGTGAGGCACATGGGCTACTAACAGCTTACTACACAACATACACTAAGTATTATTTTATTGGCTACAGTATACATTTCTCCCTTGCATATTAACGTAAACTCACTCAGTTTTGTACGGAATGGGGTGAGTTTACGTTACAACATTTATGCAGCAGCATACAATACATTTTTGGACCCACCTTGTGAAGGTGGCGCAGTGGTCCTTTGCTAGCAAATTGTGTTATCAAAGTCTGGCATTCTCTGTATTTATGGTGGGAACTCTGGAAAAAAAAACAGCCACTCCATTGAACAGCAGGCCAACGTTAGTGGTTTCTTTGCAACGCTTGCAGTTAGCCACTGATTCCTTCCAAACGGCTCATTGTCGAATTTGCGATTTCCAACTTGTTGTGTAATCTTTAAGTACAATGGCCGATGAGCACCGATATGTTTTATCTATAATTTCTCTTAATTATTTATCTTCATTGACAAGGATTAAAAAGGATTTGCCAGTAGATTGTCGATTTGATGAGACTGCTAGCTAAGACTTTGAAAGTAAGATATTGACATGATCAGTCCAATCAAAGCTATTGTAGATATAACGTGATTTGATGTCATTCTATCTGTGGCCAATGACCTTGAGCCTTCTTGGATGGACACTTCTAATATAACTCTATGGCAGAACCCAAGGGGCTAACATTTTCGAGCTCTAACCTTAGAATTGGGGTTGATGAGAGACAGAAAACTGAGCCAATCATGACAGAAAACTGAGCCAATCAGGCACAACACTCTATATTTCTGCTGGCTAGCCCCACCACCACAGAAAGCACTGAGCTAGGCTGAAACACCTGCATTTTGGAGCTGCCTTACTCAAAAAAGCAAAAAAGATATCATGTTTGTATGCGGCTTGATTAAATAAAATACTTTTTTTTTTTACATTGTTTGCAAACTGATATGTGACACGTATTAATGCCAAAATAAGAAGCAAAACTTCCAAGCCCCCCCAAAAAATATTTTTTACCTAAAAGTGTGGTGCTCAAAACAGCCCCACCTGCCCTGAATGATGGGTCGCCACTGCTTCTGGGGTACCAAAATGCAATGGCACTATTGATGTGATCGAGGCGTAAGGCAAAAAACAAAAGGAGGCTGGTTGGTCTAGCAACCCAAAGGCTGCATGTTCTAATCTCATCAAGGAAAACTTTAGCACTTTAGCTAATTATGAACTACTTAGCTACTACATGTTAGCTACTTTGCAACTACTTAGCGTGTTAGCTTCCCCTAACCCTTTTAACTAACCCTAACCTGAACCCTATAGCTAGCTAATGTTAGCCACCTAGCCACTTAGCTAACATTAGACAACAAATTAGAATTTTTAACAAATCAAGTTGTATTTGTCACATGCGCCAAATACAACAATTACAGTGAGATGCTTGCTTACAAGCCCTTAACCAACAATGCAGTTAAGAAAAAATAAGTGTTAAGAAAGTATTTACTAAATAAACTGAAGTAAACAATAAATAAAAATGAAAAAAATAAGAAAACAGAAGAAAAACAAATAATTAAAGAGCAACAATAAAATAACAGTAACGAGGCTGTACCGGTACAGAGTCAATGTGTGGGGGCACAAGTTAGTCGAGGTAATTGAGGTAATATGTACATGTAGGTAGAGGTAAAGTGACTATAAAAAGATAATAAACAGAGAGTAGCACCAGTATAAAAATGGGGGGGGGGGGGTCAATGCAAATAGTCTGGGTAACCATTTGGTTAGCTGTTCAGGAGTCTTATGGCTTGGGGGTAGAAGCTGATAAGAAGCCTAGACTTAGACTTGGCGCTCTGGTACTGCTTGACGTTCGGTAGCAGAGAGAACAGTCTATGATTAGAGTGGCTGCAGTATTTAGCAATTTTTAGGGTCTTCCTCTGACACGGCCTGATAGAGAGTTCCTGGATGGCAGGAAGCTTGGCCCCAGTGATGTACTGGGCCGTACGCACTACCCTCTGTAGTGCCTTCTGGTCGGAGGCCGAGCAGTTGCCATACCAGGAGGTGATACAACCAGTCAGGATGCTCTCGATGGTGCAGCTGTAGAATTCTGAGGATCTGGGGGCCTATGACAAATCTTTTCAGTCTCCTAAGGGGGAATAGGCGTTGTCATGCCCTCTTCACGACTGTCTTGGTGTGTTTGGACCATGACAGTTTGTTGGTGATGTGGACACCAAGGAACTTGAAGCTCTCAACCAGCTCCACTACAGCCCTGTCGATGAAAATGGGGGCATGCTCGGCCCTCCTTTTCCTGTAGTCCACAATAATCTCCTTAGTCTTGGTTACGTTGAGGGATGGGTTATTGTTCTGGCACCACCAGGCCAGGTCTCTGACTTCCTCCCTATAGGCTGTCTCGTTGTTGTCGGTGATCAGGCCTACCACTGTTGTGTTGTCTGCAAACTTAATGATGGTGTTGGAGTCGTGCCTGGCCATGCAGTTGTGGGTGAACAGGGAGTACAGGAGGGGACTGAGAATACACCCCTGGGGAGCTCCAGTGTTGAGGATCAGCGTGGCAGATGTGTTGCTACCTACCCTCACCACCTTGGGGCAGCCCATCAGGAAGTCCAGGATCCAGTTGCAGAGGGAGGTGTTTAGTCCCAGGATCCTTAGCTTAGTGATGAGCTTTGAGGCTACTATGGTGTTGAACGCTGAGCAGTAGTCAATGAATAGCATTCTCACGTAAGTGTTCCTTTTGTCCAGGTGGGAAAGGGCAGTGTGGAGTGCAATAGAGAATGCATCATCTGTGGATCTGTTTGGGCGGTATGCAAATTGGAGTGGGTCTAGGGTTTCTGGGATAATGGTGTTGATGTGAGCCATTACCAACCTTTCAAAGCACTTCATGCTAGAGACGTGAGCGCTACGGGTCTGTAGTCATTTAGGCAGGTTGCCTTTATGTTCTTGGGCACAGGGACTATGGTGGTCTGCTTGAAACATGTTGGTATTACAGACTTAATCAGGAACATGTTGAAAATGTCAGTGAAGACACCTGCCAGTTGGTCAGCTCATGCCCAGAGCACACGTCCTGGTAATCCGTCTGGCCCCGCAGCCTTGTGTATGTTGACCTGTTTAAAGGTCTTACTCACGTCGACTACGGAGAGCGTGATCGAACAGTCGCCTGGAACAGCTGATGCTCTCATACATGCCTCAGTGTTGCTTGCCTCGAAGCGAGCATAGAAGTGATTTAGCTCGTCTGGTAGGCTCGTGTCACTGGGCAGCTCGCGGCTGTGCTTCCCTTTGTAGTCTGTAATAGTTTGCAAGCCCTGCCACATAAGACGAGCGTCTTAGCCCTGTATTGACGCTTTGCCTGTTTGATAGTTCGTCGCAGGGCATAGCAGGATTTCTTGTAAGCTTCCGGGTTAGAGTCCCGCACCTTGAAAGCGGCAGCTCTACCCTTTAGCTCAGTGCGAATGTTGCCTGTAATCCATGGCTTCTGGTATGTACGTACAGTCACTGTGGGGACGACGTCCTTATTGATAAAGCCAGTGACTGATGTGGTGTACTCCTCAATGCCAACTCTTACAGGAAAAACCACATGATTTCACATGTGGAAAAAGTGTTTTTGGAACACTTCATATGTGATCATATGTTGCTTTACATGTTGTCACATTAACTTCAAGATCATGAGATCACATGAAAACATGTGTTTTGGGAACATTTCATGTAGTTTTTCCATAAGGGTAACGTTTAATTTAACTGACTATTGCCTGCACACGTATTCAAATGAAAATAAACATTCTATTGCCAGCAGCCCAAAAGACCCCATTACTCATGCCAGAGGTGCATCACGTAAATTCTACTTAAGTATGATCCCCAATTAGAGACAACGATAACCAGCTGCCTCTAATTGGGAATCATACAAATCACCAACATAGAAACTAAACCTAGAACCCCACATAGAAAATATAAACTAGAACAACCCCCCAGTCACGCCCTGACCTACTCTACCATAGAAAATAAAAGCTTTCTATGGTCAGGATGTGACAGTACCCCCCCAAAGGTGCGGACTCCAACCGCAAAACCTGAAACAAAAAGGGAGGGTTAGGGGGGGTGTCCAGTGTTGGTGGTGGCTCTGGTGCAGGACGAAGAACCCTCTCATCCCGCGGATCCGCCAGCATCGGTGGCGGCTCTGGTGAGGGACGAAAAACCCGCTCATCCCACGGATCCGCCAGCTTTGGTGGCGGCTCTGATGCGGGCCGAAAAACCTGCTCATCCTGCGGGTCCAGCCATGGACCCAGGCTGAACACTGTGCCTGAACTGGGCACCAACGCAGAAGAAGACTCTGGCCTTGGAGCTGGACTGGACGCCATGCTTAGACTGGGCATTGGTGCAGGGGAAGGCTCCGGCCATGGAGTGGGACTGGATGCTGTGACTGTGCACCAACACAGAAGAAGACTCTGGACTTGAAGCTGGAGGTTCCAGACCGTGGGCCGTCTCCGGAGGTTCCGGACCGGGAACCGTCGCCGGAAGCTCCGGATCGGGAACCGTCGCCAGAAGCTCTGGACTGTAAAGGTGCACTGGAGGCCTGGTGCGTGGAGCTGGAACAGGACGCACTGGGCTGTGAAGGCGCACTGGCGACCTGGTGCGTAGAGCTGGTACAACGTGTCCTGGACAGAGGACCACCTTTGCACGGCAAGTGCGGGGAGCTAGCACAGGACGTACTGGGCTGTGAAGGCGCACTGGAGACCTGGTGCGTATAGCCGGCACAGGTGGCGCCAGACTGGTGACACGCACTTCAGGGCGAGTGCGGGGAGCAGGTACAGGACGTACCTGACTGGGAACACGCACTTCAGGGAGAGTGCGAGGAGCAGGCACAGGACGTACCTGACTGGGAAGGCGCACATGAGGGAGAGTGAGAGGAGCAGGCACAGGACGTACTGGGCTGTGGAGGCGCACTTGAGGGAAAGTGCGAGGAACAGGCACAGGACGCACCAGACTGGGAAGGCGCACTTGAGGGAGAGTGCGAGGAACAGGCACAGGACGCACCAGACTGGGAAGGCGCACTTGAGGGAGAGTGCGAGGAGCAGGCACAGGACGCACCGGACTGGATAGGCGCACTTGAGGGAGAGTGCGAGGAGCAGGCACAGGACGCACCGGACTGGATAGGCGCACTTGAGGGAGAGTGCGAGGAGCAGGCACATGACGTATCGGACTGGAGAGGCGCCCTTGAGGCCAGAAACGTGGAACCGGCACAGGTTGCACCAGACTGCTAACCGGATCCTCTGGTCGGATGTTGAGCAGAACACACTTGCACAACATCTCTCTCATCTCACTCTCTCCCAACTTCGCCATTGCCTCCCTGACAGTCTCTGGCTCCTTCCTCTGCTCAGTCACCAGCTCCATTGTGCTTGGGCTTTCTGTAGCCGCGAACCCTGTCGTCGTCGCTGTCCTCCATTATCTCCTTCCCATGTCCATAAATCCTTCATCTGGTGAACCCGCTGCTTGGTCCTGGTTTGATGGGGTATTCTGTCACGTTCGTTGGAATAATGATGGTCGAACCAATGTGCAGTGTGAGTAGCGTTCCACATCTTTTATTAGAAAGTGAAACTTAGCAAAATACAAAACAAACAATAAATGAATAAACAAACCATGACTACAGAGATGCTACGTGCACTAACTCAAAACAAACAATATCCCATAACCCACAGGTGGAAAAAATGCTACTTAAGTATGATCCCCAATTAGAAACAACGATAACCAGCTGCCTCTAATTGGGAATCACACAAATCACAAACATAGAAAATAAACCTAGAACCCCACATAGAAAATATAAACTAGAACAACCCCCCAGTCACGCCCTGACCTACTCTACCATAGAAAATAAAAGCTTTCTATGGTCAGCAAGTGACAATAACTGTAAATTGAATTGCCTGTAATCTCAAGTGTGAACTGCACTCTTTCCAGCATTGTGGCCTTGATATTATTTTTAAACTAGCCATTGATTTAAAATGTTTTACTGAACTTGAATGGGAGTGAAAGGGAAATAAATATATGCAACTTGAATAATTTTTGTAAACACTCTTAAAGACATTGCAAATGTTTATGAATAAAAATATAAATTACTTGTTATATAATTTTATCCAATAAAGATGTTCTCCAGTTATTCTCCCAAGTTTAATATATCTTTCTCTGTTAATAGAAAGAGGCTCCCCAGGGTGTGACTTCAGTTTCAGAACTCACGTATTTGTATATCAAATGGCAGAATGATCTCATCAGAGGTTTGGTCCTTTTGACTGTGTGTGTATGTGCACACACACCTCTCAGTTAGACGGAGAAGTGCTTTGTCCCTGTCAGTTCCTCTTGGCTGTGGTGTCTGTGACCTCTGTGTTCTTATCTGCTCCATCCCTCACTACTCGCCTGCCCCCACCCATATCCTCTATTGACTATACTACACATTCCACTGGGAGAAAGGTTACTGTGACAGAGACCTCCCTGTTTACCGGACACAGCCATTGTGCCCCTGGTTGTGGGATTGCAACTTCAGGGCTGGGGCCTGTGACTGCTACTCCCTAAGACTTGCCACACTGCCTTCTCTTACCACAGTCTGGACCAATGTCTCAAAACAATGAGAGGTGAGTTGTATAGACTTTGGCACACATGTATACGGGGCACCCACATACACACACGCATGATGCATGCACACACAGAAACACACTGATATAGTTAGGAAGTACTGTAGCTTTTCAATGCTTTGTAGAATAAGCACCAGCTAGCTGTATGTGCCTTTGGGGTTTTAGGAATGTGATTGAAACTTGGCTGTCTTTTTTTTCCAGGGATGAGCTCTGGAGTGAGATGAAGGGGAACTCTCTGAAGACACCTGTGAAAATATTTTATGTGAGTTTCACCACAAAAGATCATAACCAACTGTTGAAACACAGTAGAGTGGAACTACATTTTACAAAGGTATTCAAAAACTAAACATGAATGTCTGTACATTAATCTCTTTTCTCTCCATGTGTCTGTCTGAGAGAGCATGCTGCAGCAATGTGAACTGTTCTGAGGTCCCAGTTCCTTCATGTCCTGCTTATTTCTTCCCGACTGAGCCCTACATTCCTCCTGACCAATGCTGCCCTCTGGTGCCAGCTATCTGCACATGCAACTTTGAGAAATGCCCCCTTGGCACCCAGACGTGTCCTCCTGGCCAGCAAGTCCACGATGTGGACAGCAGGGATGGTAGTCCAGGGACTTGTTGCCACCGGTACCAGTGTGTGCAGGGTTAGGCACTGCTTAGGCAGCAAAGGGAGAGAAAGAAAAGAGAAGGGGTGGACAGAGAAAAGGGAAGTGCCAGGACCTGACACAAAGCTGGACTCCACTGGTTAATAGCGGATGGACTCCATGGGCAATTGTATATGCATTTTAACTCACACACTAAGACTAGTTTTTATTTCTGGAACCATGTCAGCAATTGCTTTTTTTGAGCAACGTAGCCTAAATGTATCTAAAACCATTGAACCAAATTCCAATACATAGTTGTTAATGGTTTGGGAGGACTACTGTGCCAGCCAGTAGTAGATAACTCGATATCCTGTATTTCAGTGCATATTTTCACAATAAAGGAAACAACTGATCCCAGTTCATCGTTTCTGTTTAATTTCTTAGACATGATTCGTGACTTATATTTTACTAGAAGCTCTTATCTAGAGTGTCTTACAGTGGTGAGATAAAAAATGTTCATGTTTTTTTTGTACTCCCCGTGGGAATGAAACCCATAACCCTGCCAACTGAGCTACACAGGACTATTGTGTATTGGTACACTTATTTCATTCCAGTTACGTTATTCGATTATAACAGAGATTTGGATATAACAGAGATTTGGAGAAATCTATGTCTAGTTACAATACATGATTAGTTACAATACAATTGGAAATTAATGTGGAAAGTTACATTTATATTCCTAAAACAGATGCTGTTGCTGCTTCCTGTTGACAAGACATTTTGATAAATAACCCAATGTCTCAAAACAGTTTTAAAGTGTCCAAATCAATAACCAATATGGAGAAACTGGTCGTGATATATTGAAAACAACATAAAATGTACTATACACATAAATGTGCAATACTAATTATATTACTTGTATTTTTTTTAAACAAGCACTTTATAAACTGCACACCCACCAAAGAAACGTTTTGTATGAATTGGGGGGGTTATGCACCGTTGAACCTACCACAACTAAAACACTGGAGATATTTTAAATCACTGGTTAGAACAGGGTTTCCCAAACTCGGTCCTGCACGTTTTGGTTTTTGCCCTAGCACTACACAGCTGATTCAGATAATCCAAGCTTGATGATGAGTTCGTTATTTGAATCAGCTGTGTAGTTCTAGGGCAAAAACCAAAACGTGCATCCATGGGGGGGCCCCAGGACCGAGTTTGGGAAATCCTGGGTTAGAGGAAAACCTGCAGAACACATACACATTTTGTAATGTTGCATTTTGATATGGGGGTCACCAAAACAGAAAGAGGAATGCAACACTGTTTTGTTAATCACTCATTTCAATTATTACATTGAAATCAATTGCGTGAGGGGGGGGGGGGGGGGGTACAGAAGTCCAGAGAGAACATATTAATAACAACATTTCCTCTGTTATCTCATGATTAGGACATGACAAAAGTAGTTCTGTCAAAATCACAATATAAACTCTATAAATACAGTGAGGGAAAAAAGTATTTGATCCCCTGCTGATTTTGTACGTTTGCCCACTGACAAAGAAATTATCAGTCTATAATTTTAATGGTAGGTTTATTTGAACAGTGAGAGACAGACTAACAACAAAAAAATCCAGGAAAACGCATGTCAAAAATATTATACATTGATTTGCATTTTAATGAGGGAAATAAGTATTTGAGCCTCAGAGCTTGATCAGATTCAATAGTAGCCTCAGAGGCTGATAAATCAGGATGCTGCCTTGTATGCTGTCTGTAAGGAGTCTTACATATGAAATAGAATACAAGGCAGCATCCTGATTTATGTTTTTGTGCGATATTCCAAATGCCTGTATCACAAGATTCTAGGTTTTGTAATTGTTCATTTTTATGAGCGTTTATGTCCGCTTGTTCTCATGTTGTATTTTTGGTCTCATCTCTTTTGCTCCTTCTGTGCTGTGTGCACCTCCCAATTTACACCAGAGATCTGTATATAATGATGAGATGCACGTCTCCGCCCTAACAATCGTTGTTCCAAAGGCGGGAAGGCAGGCGAGAAGCTTAAGTCCAAAATAAGCCCATGAAACTCATTGGGCTTATTTTGAACAGATTTTAGCAAAAGTGAAACTTCTCACTTCGCCTCTTCCTCTTGTAAGGACCGATGCTGGAGCTGAGAAGCAGGTACGGGGAGTTGAACATTTATTATAGCACGGACATTAAATAGGACAGGAACAGCGTCAGCACCGGGTAACATAACGACATACAAACATTAATGCAGCAGCGGGGAACAGAGCTGGAGAACTGACAAATATACGGGAGGTAAGAAAACAGGTTATTGAGTCCAGGTGAGTCCAATAATTCGCTGAAGCACGTAATGATGGTGGCAGGAGTGCGCAATGCTGGGGAGCCTGGTGCCTTTGAGTGCCCGGGAGAGGGAGCGGGAGCAGGCGTGACATCTCTATGGTTTACACACACACCAAGCCCCTTCCACTGCCTGTCACGCCAACATCTTCCTCTGACAAGCAGTTTCAACTCGCTATTTGAGGTTTGGTCCAACAGAATCAGTCATTTCAACACCAAAACACACTGTGACATTATTTTACTGTAACAGAGGAGAAGTTAACTTTTCTACCGATACCCTTTTTATGTCTCAACTACTCAAATTGCATGCAGAGCAGACACTACTAAAACGAGAGTATCAATGAACATTGATTCTACAAAATGTATGCTCAGTTTTTCGCACACGGCATTGGGGTGTCACATACCACTAGCAGCATTTTAGCCAATGACTTATACTAGCTGTCTAGTCTGTGCTTTATAAATGTGCAATAAGCATAAAACACAATTGTAAAGGAATTGGCAACTCGTTCTCATTCTGAGAAATAAGGTAGGCCACTTGATTTCAACATCTGAACAAAGTGGACAGGCTAACATGCTTTTTAAACAGTTGGAGACAAACAGATGGGTGTGTTCATAACAATTAAACTGTTCAACCTTGTTAGCTAGCAAATGGATTGAAGTTGGTTGAATTTGAAATATAAAGATTAGCTCTAATCTCTAGCATGTAGGCTTGAGATATTAGCCTAAAGACTGCTACAAGAAGTTAGTCATTATTAATGAGTGTGCATTACGCATGGATCTAGCTACATTTGTAACAAAAAAGGGCATTTTCATAGACAGACTTGAAAGCCAGATCAGTGATTATTGCAAAAAATATGATAGATTTTTAGGCCATATCGCCACGCCCTACATCAGACTATAAAGCGCTGATTGCTAATCTGCCTGCAAGGAGCTTTACCTATGAAACAGCCTACAAGGCAACATCCTGATATCAGCGTCTGAGACTGAAATTGAATCTGATCCGTCTGCTAGTAATAGAGCTCACCCCCTGGATCAGATATGCATCTGCCTATAAAAAAATTGGAAAGCTAATATGCTTGCAAGGAGCCTTACCTATAAAACATCCTACAAGGCAGCATCCTAATTTATGAGCCTCTGAGGCTGCTATTGAATCTGATTAGTCTGTCAGGAATGGAGCTCAGCCCCTATAAATGTAAATGTTATCCATAAAACATGAAGTGTCCCTTGTAATTATACACATATCAGTTATGCAAGCTGACAACCAGCATTGATAACAAGCTAAGTTGCCAGCTCACAAGTCTAACCAAGTTAGCTGTGTTGTTCCTTGCATGCAATTGGCTGTGGTCTTGGGGGCTGCTGACAGCCTGGGAGACAGGCATCGTTCAGGGCTTAAATTCCCCACGAGTGCGCAGACACAGGGCTCCTTGATGAGGTGGTTATCTTGCACCTAAACAAACAAATTAATGGATGATGAGCAGGGGTGGAGCCAGAGGGGTGTCCGGGGTGACACTGGACACCCCTGATATCTGATTGGCCACCCCGGGTGCCACCCCAAAATGTAATTTGCTACTGGCAGTTTGATGCTGACTCATGTCACCTTTTATTTTTTTATATTTTTTTATTAACAACAAATCAATACGGGAAGTACATGTGGGAACACAAGTATATATAAATAATATACAAAGGACAATTGGGCTAGGGGCGTGGCTGGGGGCGGGGCTAGGGGGTACAATATCACATTACACAAGGACCTTAAGGGACATACATCAAATCAAAATCAAATCAAATTTATTTATATAGCCCTTCGTACATCAGCTGAAATCTCAAAGTGCTGTACAGAAACCCAGCCTAAAACCTCAAACAGCAAGCAATGCATGTGAAAGAAGCACGGTGGCTAGGAAAAACTCCCTAGGAAAAACTCCCTAGAAAGGCAAAAACCTAGGAAGAAACCTAGAGAGGAACCAGGCTATGAGGGGTGGCCAGTCCTCTTCTGGCTGTGCCGGGTGGATATTGTAACAGAACATGGTCAAGATGTTAAAATGTTCATAAATGACCAGCATGGTCAAATAATAATAATCATAGTAGTTGTCGAGGGTGCAACAAGCACGTACATAAACTTATTATTGTAACAGATTTTTTGTTAGTAGAGTATTTAATTGTCTTAAAATACAGTTCAATTTCTTTTTGTAAGGTAAGAAAATGTGGTGTTTTGTTTGTAAATAAACATTTGTGAATATGAAATTTGGCCAAAAGAATAATGAAATGAATTACATAAAAATGTTTCAGCTTATTTCTATATTAGGTAAAGAATCCAAGCAGTCTCTCCAAAATCTCTCTCCAACATCTCTCGAAAATAGTGTAAGATCTTCATAAATGTGTTCAATTATAAATCTACTGATGTCTTACCACAGTTTTCTTACATGAATACAATGCCAAAAAAGATGCAACACTGTTTCTGGGTGGTCATTACAAAATGAGCAATTTGAGTTGATGTTTTCCTTAATCTTCTTCATATAGTGGTTGGCAGCATAATATTTATGTATAATTTTAAACTTCCTTAATTTTGTTAACAAGTAGGCATGTGTGTGGCAACATCCAAACTTTTTTCCAACAGATATTATCAATATATCCATTCCAATAAGGCATGACATAAGGTATAGATACAACATCCTGCTGAAACAAGGTTTGTATCGCTCTGTTGTTGCATGGACCAAAAGAGAAACAAATCTTTCCTATTGATGTGTCAACAGGGTCAACGGAAGGTAGGCTCTGAGTGTCACGTTCGTCGTTGGAAGGAGACCAAAGTGCAGCGTGGGTATCGTTCCACATCATTTATTTGAATGTGAAACTTTGCAAAACAAACAATAAACTACAAACAAAACACAAACCATGACGAAAGAGGTGCAACATGCACTAACTCAAAATAATCTTACACAAAACCAAGTGGGAAAAACAACTACTTAAATATGATCCCCAATTAGAGACAAAGATGACCAGCTGCCTCTAATTGGGAATCATACAAAAACCCTGACATAGAAAAAAGAAACTAGAACACAACATAGAAAAAATAAACTAGATAAAACCCCCCAGTCACGCCCTGACCTACTCTATCATAGAAAATAAGAGCACTCTATGGTCAGGACGTGACACTGAGGGTCAGGTCTTGATACATTCCTGAATAATAAAGCAACACCTGAGGGAATGGCATCTAAGACAATTGCAAAATATTTAGGTGTTAAAGGAACCTTATAACTGAGTAAAAGACCCTCTGCATTTACCAGTTGGCTCACCAATGGGATATTATTTTGGAACCAATATTCTAAAAACCAAGAAGTATTTTTATACAATATATCCCGATTATTCCATATATAATATCTGTGTGGAGAAAAATTATGCTTATAAATTAAGGACCATGACATGAAAACCTGCCGATGAAAAGCAGAAAGTTACACTGGAACTTTGTCAATATTATAATTGCAAACGAACATGAAGGCCACCAAAAGTAGAGAAGACATGATGAGGAATAAAATTCCACATAGAAGTGGGTCTTCTTAGGAATTGTTTTATCCAATTGATCTTAAAAGTATTATTTAAGGTAGTAAAGTCCAGAAAATTCAGCCCACCATTCTCATAAGTGTTCATTACAACCGTTTTCCTAATGTAATGGGTACGGTTTCTCCACAGAAAGTTGAAAAGCATCTGGTCTATCTCCTTGCTGATTTTACTGTCAAGATATAAAGATAGAGCGCCATGTTAGTCTAGAGAGACCTTCAGCCTTGGTTATTAGGACTCTTCCTTTTAAAGAAACGTCCTTCTGTAGCCATTGATTTGGCTTGTTCTGGGTGTTTTTAATAAGAGGGTTAAAATTTAGTAAGCCTCTAGACTTCTGATCCTTTGTAATGGTTATGCCTAAATATGTAAGTTCTTCTTTTACTGGAATACCTTAATATGAAAGTGTCACACAATCTTTGACAGGCATGAGTTCACATTTATTAATGTTAAGATATAGACCAGACGCTTTGGAAAAGGATTGTATCACACTGATCGATATGGGAATTTGGTTAGCATCTTTCAGAAAAAGTGTAGTATCGTCAGCCAGCTGGCTTATAATAATTTCTTTACTAGCTATGGAAATACCTTGTACAGGACTATTATTTAAAGAATTTGTAAGAAGTTGGGTGATTAATAAAAACCGGTACGGAGAGATAGGACAACCTTGCCTAATTCCTTTCTTTAACTCAAATCTAGGTGAGGTGCCATATTTCAATTTGATAGAGCTGTTACCATTTGTATAGAGAGTCTTAATAGCCTCACAGAAAAAATCCCTAAAGCCAAGTCTCTCAAGGGAGTGGAAGAGGAACTGATGCTCTACTGAGTCAAAAGCTTGATAAAAATAATATGAAGCTATCCTCGGTTATTAGGTCTGAGTAGTCAAGTATGTCTAATACTAGTCTGATATTGTTAGAAATATGTCTGTTCCTTATAAAGCCAGACTGTGTTTCATCAGTGATTGCATCCAGGACTTCTTTAATTATTTTTGCAAGTAGTAAGGCTAATATCTTATAGTCATTATTAAGAAGACAAGTTGGACGCCAGTTATCGATGAGCAGCACTTCTTTTTTAGGCTTAGGTATCAGTGTTATTAACCGCTGACTCATTGTAGGAGGGAGAACATTGTTTTTTATACTCTCTAAAAAAGACTTCAAATAGGAAGGGAGCTACTTGTTCAGAAAATAATTTGTAAAATTCTGATGTAATTCCATCAAGACCTGGTGATTTATTGTTCTTTAGATGTTTGATAGGCTCTATAATCTCTTCAACTTTGATGTGTTCATTACACTGTTTAGATTCTATATCACTGATAGAGTGAACATTATTCAGTGAGTCAAAAAACATATCTGTGGATTCCTGACAGTACGTAGAGCTATACAATTTTCTGTAAAAATTGCTACAGTATTTAGTGATGAATTTTTGGTCACCTGTAATAACACCATCAATGTTTAACTTATGGATAGTGTTATTTGTAGAGTGAAATTTCTCAAGTCTAAAGAAATAGGATGAATTCTGTTCTCCCTCCTCAATTCATTTTTTCCTAGATCTAATAAAGGCTCCTTCTGCTTTTAATCTATATATATTATCCAGTTTATTTTGTAACTCAATCAGTTCCATCTTCCCCTCCCCCGAGAAGCTGGCTAATGATCACCTTTTCCTCCTCAGCTCTTCTGGTCTTAGCAAGATTACTACCACATTTTCTAAGGTATTTGGACGCCTCAAATTTAACGAGCTCCCAGTTCTTGCAATAAGATTTTTCTTCACAAGCCCTTTCCCAAAAGTGTGAAAGCAGATCTAATACCACGCGGAGGCTAAAACAGACTTTCCTCCATCGAGACGTCCCTCTAAGGCCCTTCTGCTAGCTTGCTAGCCCCAGCCTGCTAGCTGTCTGAATCGCCGTGTCTCCAGCCAGCCCATCCACTCGCTGGACCCCTATGATCACCCGGCTAAGCATGGCTCTCCCGAATATCAATATGCCTTGTCCATTACTGTCCTGGTTAGTGATTATTGTTTTATTTCACTGTAGAGCCTCTAGCCCTGCTCAATATGCCTTAACCAACTATTTAGTTCCACCTCCCACATATGCGGTGACATCACCTGGTTTAAACGTCTCTATGATCTCTCTCATCATTACTCAATGCCTAGGTTTACCTCCAATGTACTCACATCCTACCATACCTCTGTCTGTACATTACGCCTTGAATCTATTCTATCGCGTCCAGAAACCTGCTCCTTTTACTCTCTGTTCCGAACGCACTAGGCGACCGGTTCTGATAGCCTTTAGCCGTATCCTCCTCTGTTCCTCTGGTGATGTAGAGGTTAATCCAGGCCCTGCAGTGCCTAGCTCCACTTCTACTCCCCAGATTTTCTCATTTGTTGACTTCTGTAAACATAAAAACCTTGGTTTCACACATGTTAACATTAGAAGCCTCCTCTCTAAGTTTTTTTTATTCACTGCTCTAGCACACTCTGCCAACCTGGATGTCCTAGCCATGTCTGAATCCTGGCTTAGGAAGACCACCAAAATCCCTGAAATTTCCATCCCTAAATATACAATTTTCCGAAAAAATAGAACTGCCAAAGGGGGCGGTGTTGCAATCTACTGCAGAGATAGCCTGCAGAGTTCTGTCTTACTATCCAGGTCTGTACCCAAACAATTCAAGCTTCTACTTTTAAAAATCCACCTTTCCAGAAACAAGTCTCTCACCATTGCCGCTTGCTATAGACCACCCTCTGTCCCCAGCTGTGCCCTGGACACCATATGTGAATTGATTGCCCCCATCTATCTTCAGAGCTCGTGCTGCTAGGTGACCTAAACTGGGACATGCTTAACACCCCGACCATCCTACAATCTAAGCTTGATGCCCTCAATCTCACACAAATTATCAATGAACCCACCAGGTACCTTCCCAAATCCGTAAACACGGGCACCCTCATAGATATCATCCTAACCAACTTGCCTTCCAAATACACCTCTGCTGTTTTCAACCAAGATCTCAGCGATCACTGCCTCATTGCCTGCATCCGTAATGGGTCTGCGGTCAAATGACCACCCATCATCACTGTCAAACGCTCCCTAAAACACTTCAGCGAGCAGGCCTTTCTAATCGACCTGGCCCGGGTATCCTGGAAGGATTTTGACCTCATCCCGTCAATAGAGGATGCCTGGTTATTCTTTAAAAGTGCCTTCCTCACCATCTTAAATAAGCATGCCCCATTCAAAAAATGTAGAACCAGGAACAGATATAGCCCTTGGTTCTCCCCAGACCTGACTGCCCTTGATCAGCACAAAAACATCCTGTGGCGTTCTGCACCATCCCCCTCTTTAAAGGGGGAGACACTCTAGACCAGTGGTTCTTAACCTGGGTTCGATCGAACCCCAGGGGTTCGGTGAGTCAGTCTCAGGGGTTCGGCGGAGGTCAAGACACACACCCGACTCATATGATTCGTGATGACACGCCCCGCTTGGCCATCATTGGCTGCAGGTGATCACGCAACATCGCTTGGCCTATCTGTGCTGCAGGGAATTTGGCGCGCTCAGTAGTCGAATTGTGACTGTCGTGATGGTACGTCGTGTGATTTCTTTCTTAATATTTTAATCCCTTCATACTAACTATGTCGAGCAAAAAAAGAAAGTGGTCGGACGAATATGTACAATATGGATTCACATGTATAACGGAACGTGATGAGAGTCAGCGTCCTAACTGCATGATTTGCAATGCCAAGTTGAGCAATTCTAGTCTAGCACTGGCAAAACTAAGAGAACACTTCCTTTTAAGCTGCATGGAGATGGACAATACAAGAACACAACGCTCGCTGAATTCAAGGTGAAGAGAGCCAGATTCGATGAAAAGGCTACTCTGCCTGTTCTCGGCTTTGTACCCATCAACAAACCGATCCTCACAGCATCGTATGAAGTTGCTTACCTGATCGCAAAGCAGGGCAAACCACACACCATTGGTGAAACACTCATAAAACCAGCTGTGTTGAAGATGGCGAATATCATGCTGGGAAAAGCGGCTGAAGTTAAGTTATTCCAAATTCCTCTTTCAAATGACACCATTAGCGACAGAATAGAGGACATGAGCAAAGACATCTTGGCTCAAGTAGTTGCAGATCTGATTTCAAGCCCGGCAAAATTCAGCCTTCAACTCGACGAGACCACAGACGTTTCCAATCTAAGCCAGCTTGCTGTATTTGTGCGCTATGTGAAAAACGACGTGATAAAGGAAGATTTTTTATTTTGTAAGCCTCTTACGACAACAACTAAGGCAGCCGATGTGAAGAAACTTGTGGATGACTTCTTCAAAGACAACAATCTTTCGTGGGATATGGTTTCTGCAGTTTGTTCGGACGGAGCTCCAGTCATGCTGGGAAGAAAGTCTGGTTTTGGTGTGCTAGTGAAAGCCGATGCACCACACATCATTGTTACGCATTGTATTCTGCACAGGCATGCGTTGGCAACAAAAACCTTGCCTCCAAAACTGGCAGAAGTATTAAAAATTGTAGTGGAATGCGTGAACTATGTGCGAAATAGTGCTCTGAGGCACCGCATCTTCAGTGAGCTGTGTAAAGAAATGGGCTCTGAATTCGAGGTACTTCTGTACCATTCTAACGTTCGGTGGTTATCCTGGGGACAGGTGCTGAATCGTGTTTTTGCCGTGCGTGTGGAATTAGCCCTGTTTTTGCAAGAGCACCAACATCGTCATGCAGATTGCTTAAAAAATTCTGAGTTCATTCTCATTTTAGCGTACATGGCTGATATCTTCGCAGCTCTCAATCATCTCAATCAACAGATGCAGGGCGGTGGAGTCAACATCATCGAAGCGGAAGAAAACCTGAAGGCTTTTCAAAAAAAGCTACCGTTATGGAAACGACGAACAGAGAACAATAACTTCGCAAACTTTCCCCTGCTGGACGACTGTGTAAGTAAGATCGAAGATGTATCTGGAATCGGAGACATTTCTGTACCCGCGGAACTGAAGCAAGCAATTGCCACGCACTTAGATGAGCTTGCAAAGTCTCTCGACGGATACTTCCCTACAAGAGAGTCATATCCAGCATGGGTGAGACAGCCGTTCACGTTTAGTGTTGAGACAACAGATGTCAATGATGAATACCTCGATGAAATCATTGAAATTCAGCAGAGCCAGGTTCAACAGCAACTCTTCAGAACAACAACGCTCTCAACGTTTTGGTGTCAACAAATGGTAACGTACCCTGTTATTGCTAAGAAAGCTCTGGAGATTTTCATACCGTTTGTTACAACATATCTTTGCGAGCAATCCTTTTCGAGGATGCTGGACATAAAAACGAAGAAAAGGAACAGACTTTGTTGCGAAAATGACATGAGAGTGGCACTTGCCAAGGTGAAGCCGCGCATTTCTGAACTGGTCTCTGAAAGGCAACAGCAGAAGTCACACTGATTTGCAGTAAATATTCATTATTATGTTTTTGTTTTTGTGTGAAAATCATGTTTTAATGGTTTTGTTCTTTGAACACTGATGTTGATGCACGGTTCATTTTGTGCACCAGTAAAATATATACCTATGTTTTGAATTTTATTTTTCCAATTAAGAAGGGTTCGGTGAATGCGCATATGAAACTGGTGGGGGTCAGTACCTCCAACAAGGTTAAGAACCACTGCTCTAGACCCTAACTGCTACAGACCTATATCTATCCTACCCTGCCTTTCTAAGGTCTTCGAAAGCCAAGTTAACAAACAGATTACCGACCATTTCGCATCCCACCGTACCTTCTCCGCTATGCAATCTGGTTTCAGAGCTGGTCATGGGTGCACCTCAGCCACGCTCAAGGTCCTAGTCGATATCATAACCGCCATCGATAAGAGACATTACTGTGCAGCCGCATTCATAGACCTGGCCAAGGCTTTCGACTCTGTCAATCACCACATTCTTATCGGCAGACTCAGCAGCCTTGGTTTCTCAAACGATTGCCTCGCCTGGTGCACCAACTACTTCTCTGATAGAGTTCAGTGCGTCAAATCGGAGGGCCTGTTGTCCAGACCTCTGGCAGTCTCTATGGGGGTGCCTTAGGGTTCAATTATTGGGCCGACTCTTTTCTCTAAATACATCAATGATGTCGCTCTTGCTGCTGGTGAATCTCTGATCCACCTCTACGCAGACGACACCATTCTGTATACTTCTGGACCTTCTTTGGACACTGTGTTAACTACCCTCCAGGCGAGGTTCAATGCCTACAACTCTCCTTCCGTGGCCTCCAACTGCTCTTAAATGCAAGTAAAACCAAATGCATGCTCTTCAGCTGATCGCTGCCCGCACCTGCCCGCCCATCCGGCATCACTACTCTGGACGGCTCTGACTTAGAATATGTGGACAACTACAAATACCTAGGTGTCTGGTTAGACTGTAAACTCTCCTTCCAGACTCACATTAAGCATCTCCAATTCAAAATTAAATCTAGAATCGGCTTCCTATTTCGCAACAAGGCATCCTTCACTCATGCTGCCAAACATACCCTCGTAAAACTGACCATCCTTCCGATCCTTGGCTTCAGCGATGTAATTTACAAAATAGCCTCCAACACTCTACTCAACAAATTGGATACAGTCTATCACAGTGCCATCCGTTTTGTCACCAAAGCCCCATATACTACCCACCACTGCGACCTGTACGCTCTCGTAGGCTGGCCCTCGCTTCATACTTGTCGCCAAACCCACTGGTTCCAGCTCATCTACACGTCTCTGCTAGGTAAAGCCCCGCCTTATCTCAGCTCACTGGTCACCATAGCAGCACCCACCCGTAGCACGCTCCAGCAGGTATATCTCACTGGTCACCCCCAAAGCCAATTCCTCCTTTGGTCACCTCTCCTTCCAGTTCTCTGCTGCTAATGACTGGAACGAACTGCAAAAATCACTGAACCTGGAGACTCATATCTCCCTCACTAGCTTTAAGCACCAGCTGTCAGAGCAGCTCACAGATCACTGCACCTGTATATAGCCCAACTGTAAATAGCCCATCCAACTACCTCATCCCCATACTGTATTTATTTATTTATCTTGCTCCTTTGCACCCCAGTATCTCTACTTGCACATTCATGTTCTGCACATCTACCATTCCAGTGTTTAATTGCTATATTGTAATTACTTCGCCACCATGGCCTATTTATTGCCTTACCTCCCTTATCCTACCTCATTTGCACATGCTGTATATAGACTTTTTCTACTATATTATTGACTGTATGCTTGTTTATTCCATGTGTAACTCTGTTGTTGTTTGTCGAACTGCTTTGCTTTATCTTGGCCAGGTCGCAGTTGCAAATGAGAACTTGTTCTCAACTAGCCTACCTGGTTAAATAAAGGTGAAATAAATAAAAAATAATACAAATAATTACTGTAAGTTTGTAATATTGATAGGCACCAAAATATATAATTTTTTTAAAGTCAATTTCTGCTTGCTACCTGGTATGTCAAATTGCAGTGTGTTTTTTTTGTACATTTACTTTTTTTGTAAATAAACTATGCAATTTATGTATCACACATGCTATCTTATCTCCTTGGTGCTTGAGATGTATTTTCTGAAAATATTTTGGATGTTCAACATTTTGGATGTTTAACACTTTGGATGTTCAACACATAGACCCAGATTATATATTCATGAAAACAGAGTGACCCAAGTCTCTCCAGTATGTGAGTACAGTACAGTGTGTGTGTGTGTGTGTGTGTGCATGCGTGCGAGAGAGTTAGAGAGAGAAAAAGAAAGTGAGCTGCAGTTCCGAGGAATTCATAGTATGACTATTCATAGTATGTTAAAGAATTCTAGTGAAGTAACCCTTTTGGACAACACTATCTGCCACATTATAGAACTCCGGGTTAAGTGAATTATCACTTCTAATCAGCAATCATAGGATTCATTCATGCTCCTTAGATGCCAGGTTAGGGTTACACACACATTTTCTGTCATGATCTATGGACCCCCTGAAGTAGCTTTGGCCACCCCATGTATAAAACTCTAGTTCCACCACTGATGATGAGTGGTACTTTTGATTATCTCTTCATCTCGACAAAACAACTTCTGTTATGTTGTGATCATAAGATCATGAGACAATTGTGCAGGAACTCGGCGTTCCTGCACAACCACAGCGCGTGACAAAATCAACTGTACAAAACCAAAGATATTGATCTGTTTTAGGCAATTGATCTTGTCATCGTGTTGACTATAAACTTTTATACTAACATAACCAATCTGGGGTACAAAGGATGTGTAATTGCACTAAATTTTATGGGGTGAAAATGCAAGCTTGTGTAAGGCAGTAACAAACTGGGAAATTAGTGCAATATAAAATAATGAATATGTAAAAATAATTTAACATGATAGTTTGTTGCCCACTAAAAAACGATTACAAAAATGCTATATTTCTCACTAATTTAACCATTTCGACAGTTTAAAAATGCTGAGTACTAGAGCCTCCATAGTATCTGCAAAGCAGCCTGGACGTTTGACTTCAATACGCTTTGGATTGGTGGATACGTCTCGTTATTTTAATATAGTTTTGAATATTCGATTAGTATTGACATCATCCGCCTGTATTCAATTAAGAGATATGCTACTGTAGCGTGGTTCGTTCTGCGTTGTGTACTTTTATTTAGGACACTGCCACAACTGGAATTCTGATGGTTGAATCATTTTTATTCGACCTGCTCACGAAGAGACAACACACAATATGTTAGCCCTTGGTGCAGTCACAGCTCTCGGGCACCTTGCTAGTTGAAGGTCAGGCAAAAGAGAACAATAAGAGGGTATGTAAGTACAGATAACCCGCGATGGACCAAACCAAAATATACAAAACTTTTACAATTAGGTGTATTTACAATATAGATATCAAAAAAATGTTTGTACACCAAAAAATAACATTAACTATGCAGCTGTAATTAAATAAAGAAAACACATTGAATTATTATTATTGTTATTAATTTATTAACATCCCCTCTTGACCTGGCCTATTTAAACTGTCTTTGTGTGCAACTTGGTGCATAATCTAGGGGAACAACATCACTCTACTACACTACGCTGCTAGCCTCATGTCATGAATATGCGTAGCCATCTCGAGATAACTCCGATAGAAAGTATTTTTTCTCAAAGTTGCCGGGATGTCACGTGTCCTTATCACAGTAAACTCATAACAGTAAGCACTACGAACTTTTATTCAATCAAATAAGCCTTACGTAGGGAAAAATATATTACATTTTTGTTGACCAAATTCGACACATACAAAAACTCCGGTTGGTGAGCGAAAGAAATCAAACGCTGCCACCTGGCGGAGAAGACAGATTTTTGTCCCCATTCTCCCTCTCGCTTCGAGTAACGCGGAACTTTTGAGACACTGCTGTCTGGGATGGACGGTCAGAGATTTGAGTGACATACCCAAAGAACATTTCCGGCCAGTTCAACGCGTCCGGGGGGTTGTCACTAGTTACCACAGCCACAAAATTATAAATATGGCTAAACTCCGCCTATTTCTACAATTGATCTTCTTAAAATCTGATTTTAAACATAACCACACTGCTAACTTCATGCCTAACCCTTAACTTTAAGACCAAAAAGCTCATTTTTGTTTTCATGTGGTAACTAGTGACAACCCGTCCGTAATGTTGGGTTGTCAATCTGTTAGTGCAATAAGGAACCCTTGGGACGTCCATACCCTAAACCTAATCTCAAACCCTACCTAACCATAACCATTTTAAACGTAATCTTCATTGTAGGGACGTTATAAAGATCCCGGAAAACAGACCTTTGTCAATCTAGGGTGCCTTCGTAAACTCTCTGTGGCTATCTACTCCGACTTCAGAGCGCTCTCGTTTCAGCATGCCAGAGCGCAGAATAATTGACGAACGCTCAATACGCGTTGAATATGGCCGGTGTCAGTACAAAAAAAGCGTATTAAAATTGTTGCCAGCAGCACAGTTAGTCACCAACGCTCTAGATAACATGAAAACAGACTAACCAGTTCTGCTAGTGCGAGTAATATGGTGAGAGTGAGGTGTTCTCTCATTTTTTGTCCAAAAGTAGCTAGCTAGCTAACTTTAGTTAGTTTGGCAGTTGTGAGGTCAGAACGCTCGGATCAACCCTACTCCACGTCCAGTGTGCGGTCTGAACGCTCCGAGAGCGAAACACTGAATTTACGAACAGGCAATCTGACAACGCTCTGAATTTACTAACGCCAAGAGCGCACTCTGGCTCTCCAGATTGAATTTACGAACACACCCCTAGCTGCTGTCTGTCATTATAATAGCTTTCACACTGTGGCTAACAACCCTGGTTGAGAATAAAACATTTCAATCCCAAAATGGTGCTGCTGACAATGATCGCTCGGTTGGCGGATGGACTGCCGCTGGCCGCATCAATGCAAGAGGACGAACAGGTTATTATTGATGGTTTTCCCTGTCAATGTCAGATAACATAAGCTATTTTAGCTAGTTAGCTAACACTAGCAATTCAATGTAGCTATCGAACTATTGGAAAATAGCTTGTCAGATAGCTTGCTAGCTAGCTACGTGTGCAATATGTATTTTATAATCTATTCGGTGTCTATCTATGCAGGCCTACTTCATAATAAAACCATATTATTAGCTAGTTGTTTGATTGTGTCCAGATGGATTTATTCCAGCTGTCAGAGTAACAAGCAGCCAAACATAATGGACAGATTTAGTCAGTTTATGTGATGTAGTTAGAGGAAGAGATTAACTATATTTGGGCTTCCGAGTGGCGCAGTGATCTAAGGCACTGCACAGTGGTCTAAGGCAGAGTTTGAGGCGTCACTACAGACACCCTGGTTCGAATCTAGCCTGTATCACAACCGGCCGTGATTGGGAGTCCCATAGGGCGGCGCACAATTGGCCTGGTGTAGGCTGTCATTGTAAATAAGAATTTGTTCTTAACTGACTTGCCTAGTTAAATAAAGGATATATACAGTTGAAGTCGGAAATGTACATACACTTATGTTGGAGTCATTAAAAATCATTTTTCAACCACTCCACAAATTTCTTGTTAACAAACTATAGTTTTGGCAAGTTGGTTAGGACATCTACATAGTGCATGACACAAGTAATTTTTCCAACAGTTGTTTACAGACAGATTATTTCACTTATAATTCAGGGTATCCCAATTCCAGTGGGTCAGAAGTTTACATACACTAAGTTGCCTTTAAACAGCTTGGAAAATTCCAGAAAATGATGTCATGACTTTAGAAGCATCTGATAGGCTAATTGACATCATTTGAGTAAATTGGAGGTGTACCTGTGGATGTATTTCAAGGACTACCTTCAAACTCAGTGCCTCTTCGCTTGACATCATCAGAAAATCTAAAGAAATCAGCCAAGACCTCAGAGAAAAAATTGTAGACCTCCACAAGTCTGGTTCATCCTTGGGAGCAATTTCCAAACGCCTGAAGGTACCACGTTCATCTGTACAAACAATAGTACGCAAGTATAAACACCATGGGACCACACAGCCGTCATACCGCTCAGGAAGGAGATGCATTCTGTCTCCTAGAGATGAACGTACTTTGGTGTGAAAAGTGCAAATCAATCCCAGAACAACAGCAAAAGACCTTGTGAAGATGCTGTAGGAAACAGTTACAAAAGTATCTATATCCACAGTAAAATGAGTCCTATATCGATATAACCTGAAAGGCCGCTCAGCAAGGAAGAAGCCACTGCTCCAAAACCTCCATAAAAATGCCATACTATGGTGTGCAACTGCACATGGGGACAAAGATCATACTTTTTGGAGAAATGTCCTCTGGTCTGATGAAACAAAAATAGAACTGTTTAGCCATAATGACCATCGTTATGTTTGGAGGAAAAATGGGGAGGCTTGCAAGCCGAAGACCTCCATCCCAACCGTGAAGCACGGGGGTGGCATCATCATGTTGTAGGGGTGCTTTGCTGCAGGATGGACTGGTGCACTTCACAAAATAGATGGCATTATGAGGCTGGAAAATGATGTGGATATATTGAAGCAACATCTCAAGACATCAGTCAGGAAGTTAAAGCTTGGTCGCAAATGGGTCTTCTAAATGGACAATGACCCCAAGCATACTTCCAAAGTTGTGGCAAAATGGCTTAAGGACAACAAAATCAAGCTATTGAAGTGGCCATCACAAAGCCCTGACCTGAATCTTACAGAAAATTTGTGGGCAGAACTGAAAAAGCGTGTGTGAGCAAGGAGGCCTATAAAACCTGACTCGGTTACACCAGCCCTGTCAGGAGGAATGGGCCAAAATTCACCCATCTTATTGTGGGAAGCTTGTGGAAGGCTACCCGACACGCTTGACCCAAGTTAAACAATTTAAAGGCAATGGTACCAAATAATAATTGTGTGTATGTGTAACAGTCTAGGTTCCGTCCCTTTCTTCGCCCCAACCTGGGCTCGAACCAGGGCTCGAACCAGGGACCCTTGCACACATCAACAACTGATACCCACGAAGCATCGTTACCCATCGCGCCACAAAAGCCGCGGCCCTTGCAACGCAATGGGAACATCCACTTCAGGTCTCACAACCACTTCAGGTCTTTGTGAGACGCGGTGTGGGTGAACGGAGGAACTCTGCATGTGGTTTCCCACCGTAAAGCATGGAGGAGGAGGTGTGATGGTGTGGGGGTGCTTTGCTGGTGATACGGTCTGTGATTTATTTAGAATTCAAGGCACACTTAACCAGCATGGCTACCACAGCATTCTGCAGCGATACTCAGCCCAAACCAGATGGGATGGCGTGAGACTATAATTAGTTTTTCAACAGGACAATTACCCAACACACCTCCAGGCAGTGTAAGGGCTATTTGACAAAGAAGAAGAGTGATGGAGTGCTGCATCAGATGACCTGGCCTCCACAATCCCCCGACCTCAACCAAATTGAGATGGTTTGGGATGAGTCGAACCGCAGAGTGAAGGAAAAGCAGCCAACAAGTGCTCAGCATATGTGGGAACTCCTTCAAGACTGTTAGAAAAGCATTCCAGGTGAAGCTGGTTTAGAGAATGCCAAGAGTGTGCAAAGCTGTCATCAAGGCAATGGGTGGCTATTTAAAGAATCTGAAATATAAAATACATTTTGATTTGTTTAACACGTTTTTGGTTACTACATGATTCCATGTTTTATTTCATAGTTTTGATGTCCTCACTATTATTCTAGAATGTACAAAATAGTAAAAATGAAGAAAAACCCTTGAATGAGTAGGTGTTCTAGAACTTTTGACCGGTAGTGTACATGTTATTCAAGCATTTCACCCAAACTGCTCACGCGCGGCTGCATACCCTGGTGCTAAAATAAATTGTAAAAAATGTTTACACTTGATGTGCTGCATGTCCACACTCCCATCTCTTCATTGGTTTTTAGGAACATATACCCACATGGGTGATAGAAAGCTGTACTGCGGTCCACACTCCAGTCCAGTTAGTGGTGGTAATACACCTTAAAGCTGGTTGCCAACCGCCATATAAAAAGTCAGAAGATGACTGAAGGGGGAGAGATCACTAGAAACTAACTAGGTTGACCCTTTTATCTGTGGATTCATTATTAGAGTAGAGGACCTTGTGCATTTCAGGTAAAATAAAAAAACTAATTAGCTAGCAACAGCAATCTAGATATCTAAACGGCCCTGAATATTTCATGCATTTCGACGTGACCCAAATTAATATAGTTGGTTCAGAGTTTGTTTTGGTATTTCAACCTGATCGCGTCTGGTGTGGTTGGACAAAATCAACATGTGCGCGATGACGGACACACGTGTAACAGTGTAGGTTCCGTCCCTCTCTTCGCCCCAACCCGGGCTCGAACCAGGGACCCTTGCACGCATCAACAACTGACACCCCACGAAGCATCGTTACCCATCGCGCCACAAAAGCCGCGGCCCTTGCAACGCAAGGAGAACAACCACTTCAGGTCTCAGAGCGAGTGACGTCACCGATTTGAAACGCTATTAGCGCGCACCACCGCTAACTAACTAGCCATTTCACATCGGTTACATATGTAAACTTCTGACCCACTGGGAATGTGATGAAAAAAATGAAAGCTGAAATAAATCATTCTCTCTACCATTATTCTGACATTTCACATTAAAATAAAGTGGTGATCCTAACTGACCTAAGACAGGGAATTTTTACGAGGATTAAATGTCAGGAATTGTGAAAAACTGAATTTAAATGTATTTGGCTAAGGTGTATGTTAACTTCTGACTTCAACTGTGTATATATATATATATATACACACACACACAAAGTATGTGGACACTCCTTCAAATTAGTGAATTTCAGCCACCCATTGCTGACAGGTGCATAAAATCGAGCACACAGACATGCAATCTCCATAGACAAACATTGGCAGTAAAATGGCATTACCGAAGAGGTCAGTGACTTTCAACGTGGCACCTTCATAGGATGTCACCTTTACAACAAATCAGTTAGTAAAATTTCTGCCCTGCTAGAGCTGCCCCGGTCAACTGTAAGCACTGTTATTGTAAAGTGGAAACGTCTAGGAACAACAACGGCTCAGCCGCAAAATGGTAGGCCACACAAGACCACAGAACGGGACTGTCAAGTGTTGAAGTGCGTAAAAATCGTCTGTCCTCGATTGCAACACTTAGTACCGAGTTCCAAACTGCCTCTGGAAGCAACGTCGGCACAATAACTGTTTGTCAGGAGCTTCATGAAATGGGTTTCCATGGCTGAGCAGCCGCACACAAGCCTAAGATCACCATCCGCAATGCCAAGCGTCGGCTGGAGTGGTGTAAAGCTTGCCACCATTGGACTCTGGAGCAATGGAAGTACATTCTCTGGAGTGATGAATCACAGTTCACCATCTGGCAGTCCGGCGGACGAATATGGGTTTGGCGGATGCCTGTGGAGAATGCTACCTGCCCCAATGCATAGTGCCAACTTTAAAGTTTGGTGGAGGAGGAATAATGGTCTGGGTCTGTTTTTCATGGTTAGGCTCCTTAATTCCAGTGAAGGGACTTCTTAACGCTGCAGCATACAATTACATTCTAGATGATTCTGTGCTTCCAAATTTGAGGCAACAGTTTGGGGAAGGCCATTTCCTGTTTCAGCATTACAATGCCCCCGTTCACAAAGCGAGGTCCATACAGAAATGGTTTGTTGTGATCTGTGTGGAAGAACTTGACTGGCCTGCACATAGCCCTGACCTCAACCCCACGAACACCTTTGGGTTGAATTGGAATGCCAACTGCGTGCCCAGCCTAATCGCCCAACCTCACTAATGAATGCTCTTGTGGCAGAATGGAAGCAAGTCCCCGCAGCAATGTTCCAACAGCTAGTGGAAGCCTTCCCAGAAAAGTGGAGGCTGTTATAGCGGCAAAGGGGGGACCAACACTATATTAATGCCCATGATTTTGGAATGAGATGTTCAACGAGCAGGTGTCCACATACTTGTGATCGTGTAGGTAGTGAGTCAAAGATCAATGCTCAATGCAGAACAGCATTTTGTATACTCTGCTGAATGATGTTGTGATAGTGTATCTCCTCTGGTTAATCAAATCGCTAAGTCCATTGAGTAAATTCTGCTCCCTTTAGTTAATTTGCCATTTGTGATGGTCTACTTCATTCATCCTTGTTACTTTCTTGTAGTTGTAGCAAATCAGGCAGCCATGTATTTCTAGGACGTGTAGTATTTCTGAGTTGCAGTAGGCTACATATGAGTCTTGCCACCTGCTTGAAGAACTTTAACACGTTTCCCTTGCTTTCCTATCTGCTCTCCCAAAGGGAAGTGAGAAGGTTGGTCTTTTCTCTGCACTGTAACCAATGTTTGGACATCATACATATTGTTCCTGTGATGTGTTTCTGTGTTTACCATACCCATACCACCCGCTTCTTTGTCGATTTAACATTTATATTGATCCCAATCATTGGTTCAGTGTCCTCTTAAATATGCTTGGTTGCATAATCTTGCTCTGTCCTCTGGGTTTAGTTGGGTCGGGACCTGCAACAGTACCAGAGCCAGGCTAAACAGCTGTTTAGGAAACTCAACGACCAGAGTCCCACACGTTGCACATTAGAGGCTGGCTCCATGTCCTTCCAGTGAGTTCAAACCAGTTAGAGGAAAGACGCCACAGACACTCACACACTCTCTCTTGGCAAAACACTCATTACAATTAACATACCATTAACATACCATTAACATACTTATACCATGCAGTAATAAGCAGGTATCCACTGACTTTTATGCTTCTCAGACACTCCACTCTCATGCTTCCCTTTATGCTTTTCCCAACAGCTACGTCATAGAAAAAGGAGTAGTCTACCTAGTGCTGTCTGAAGCAAGCTTTCACAAAAAACTTGCCTTTGCTTACCTGGAAGACCTGCAGGCAGAGTTCCATGAACAGCACGGGAAGAAAGTCCCCACTGTGTCCCGACCGTACTCCTTCATTGAGTTTGGTGAGATTCAATTAAATATATCATCATTAGAATCCCTACTAACAACCCAACGTTGATTAAAGGTCCAATGCAGCCATTCTTATCTCAATATTAAATTATTTCTGGGTAACAATTAACGACCTTACTCTGTTTTCAATTAAAATTGTCAAAAATAGCTTCTTAGCAAATAGCAATTTCCCAAGCAAGAATTTTGCTACCACTGTCTGGAGGTGGTCTGAGTGGGGAGGGAAAAAATCTAAACTAGCTGTTATTGGCAGACAGGTTTGGAACTCTCTTTCTTATTGGTCTATTAACTAATTTACCGCCTGGTGACGTCACCAGGCAGGCCAAAACTCCATCCCACCACAACAGGCTAACATTAAACGCAGTCTTTTCAAACAGCTCTTACACTAAAATGGCATTAAATTAATTTTCTGAATTGTACAGTAGTATTCCAACCTCGTAGTGTGGAGATATATAAAACATAGGAAAATCATATTTTTGACTGCGATGAACCTTTAAAGGAAACCCTAGCATGAATTATGAAAAAATATGCCATAAATTCCTGCAACGCTTTCCTCTCTGTCGACAGACACCTACATTCAGAAGACCAAGAAGTCGTACATAGACAGCCGAGCCCGCAGGAACCTGGGCAGCATCAACACAGAGCTGCAGGATGTCCAGAGGATCATGGTGGCCAACATTGAGGAAGTGTTGCAACGAGGGGAGGCCTTGTCTGGTAATGTCTGTTTACTTGTCCTTCTTATAGATTTACAGCAATAATCTAGGTCAGGGGTACTGAACTACTATTTGAGAAGGTCTGGTCACACAAATGTCCTCAGTGGCAAAGGTCCGGATGGATATGGTCATTTATCGGCATAGGAACAATCCCCACCGCGCAACCCATCCGACTCAAAACTGTTCAAAATGTTCACACCCCTCTTGTTGGCGAAGACAACTGAAGTTTGCTAACTTCCAAGATCAAGCTTCTTGGTTACAGCAGAGACAATCAGTCTACCCCTGGATCAAGTTCCCTGTTGCCTAAATGTGTTTTGTTTGTCAATTATTATTATTAAGTTACATTTTTATGTGGAAAGAAATAGCACCCCTTGTGTGCACTGCTGGTAATACCATATACCGCAGTCTGGTACAGGAATGGAATGAAGGTATGAACATCTGAATACTGCCCAACCCTACTATCTAAGGTCTGTCAGTGAATGACATAACAAGAGGAAAACTGCCCATACACTATCAAATTTCAAATTGCACCTTGGGGGAGGGGGCCCAAGGTCTGTTTTGACCACCTTTCTGTGTCCGGATCCGGACCACGGTCCGCCAGTTGAGCATGGCTGATGTAGGTCCTCGATGTATAACTGAAACACCTCTATTACACAAACCTTTATCTATGATTCTCTGATGTCTAACTTGGGCAGGGCTTATTCCATTATCATGAATGCACATCATTGCAGCAAAACACATTGTTAAAATGTAAATGATGTTGGGTAGAATTCACAGCTACATACTGTTTGTCAAGTTGTGACAAAGAATAGTGTTTAAGTCACAAGAGGAAGCAGATGCCATTCTCACTTGTGTTAAATGAGGATTTGTTCTGGTTTCTGTTCCCTCTCTTTGCTCACCTGGATCCACTCGCATCACATCCAGCTCTGGACTCCAAGGCCAGTAATCTGTCCAGCCTGTCGAAGAAGTACAGAAGTGATGCCAAGTACCTGAACACTCGCTCCACCTATGCTAAGCTGGCTGCCGGAGGGGTCTTCTTCATCATGCTCATCATCTACGTCCGCTTCTGGTGGCTCTGAGAGAGGAGAGGAGACAGGAGGAGTTGGAGAAGAGCTGATAGGAGTTTAGCTGTGGTCTTACATTCCATCCAATATGGGATCCCTCCTTTTAACACAAGACTGTTGAAGTAAAGACAGACACTGCACGTTATTTTTCCAACTGTCTGTCCATAGATCTATCATGTAATTACAAATGTTATGTTTTATTAACAATTACACAGTCATCCTGTAGTGGTTATGCGTTGGAGTTGAGTGCTTGTATTGCGTGTGAGTTTGTGACAGAGGACATTTTATTTTCCTGTGTGGGTGTTACCAAAACCTGTATGATAACAATTCTTCTCTTATCGATTTAATCGTGTATACTGTGTAGCAGTACAGAAACAATCTACATCATTCTATTTACCCAGAGGACATCATAAGGGCTTTGGCGTTAATAACACTACTGTTATGATGTTGGTTTGGTGGAGATTTCTTAAATGTTAACCAGCTTTACTGGGGTGATCAATCACATTACCTGTGGTATTGGCTGCAGAAATAATATTTCTCATTCACCTTCATCTCCACACTGAGTGGAACAGTTTAACACCAGACATATTCATCGGTTGATGTCTAAAGGGTTAATTTATTTTATTTTGGAAAAAGTTTACACAAGTTGAAGGCTCCATGTAAAAACATGTTTTATCTAGATGAGAACGTAAGCTAGCACATGCTATGTAGCTGGCTTATGCTAATTGTGGCAGGGTTAATGAATTTCAACTTAACTGTTTCATTTGCTATGAATAAAGTGATTTGCACAAAAGTATTTGATTTCTACTAGAGAATACAAAGTTGCTCCCAAATCAGGATCAATAAAGATCAGTGGAGGCTGCTGAGGGGAGGACGGCTCATAATAATGGCTGGAATGGAGTCAATTTGTTCTTAAATTACTTGCCTAGTTAAATAAATAAAAATGGAATGGTATCATACACATCAAAGACATGGTTTCCATGTGGTTGATACCACTCCATTCCAGACATTATATTGCTGTCCTCCCCTCAGCAGCCTCCACTGATGTACATATTATACAGTACTAATAGAAACTGTTGTGTTCCTGCCCGGTGCTGTACTTGTTCATGAACTTTGGACACATAGCCAGTAGTGGTCCTTACTTACCACCAGGTCAAAGTCAGACCTCTAAATGCATAAGAGGAAGATGTGTCAACAGCTCAGTTTTCTAAATAAGGGACCTATAGTGAGGTGATGCATTCAAATCGTTATGTTTGTTTAAAAGGACCAACTACTGGAAGGCCTCCTGGTTCATACATCAGCTCTTCAAGCTATGCCTATCCCAGCCAGCAGCTGGTGTCCTTTGCTTATGATAATCTTGCAACTGAAAATGGCAAACTCTTGCAGCTTGAAACACTGTTGCGGCAAAGACGTTTGCTGCAAAAAATCAAAGGGTAGTAATGGCTGGAAAATATATACTGCTGCTTCTGGGGTAGAACAAAAAAAACACTAAATGCACTACATACATTTAGAAAGTACTGCAGCCTGTTTCTGCTGACATAGTTTGAACAGGAAGTGGGCATAGCAGAAATGAGAAGCAGCAGAGGGTAGCGTCAACTAAGATGGTTTTGGATAAATTAAGATGTCCCACTCAAGCCGTTTACCACTGACAAAAATGCTCACAGTTCCGGTCTGCTTAAAGGGTGGCTCTCCCATAGGCACCAATGCATTAGCAGCTGGGTCTGGTCTGCTTAGTTCATTGACTGTATATGAACCAGAATAAAGGAGTGAGTGTGATGCCTCGCTTTCTTCTCCGTCTCTGGCATCAATAGCGTGCAGAGCTAACCACAGGGCACAGCCTAACCTTTTCACCTCTCATCTTCAAGGGATACACATCTTCAAGGGAAGTGTGTGTGACTAACCTTGTAGTGACAAACTAGCTCTTATCATATCCAAGAGTCTTCACAGGAAGGACATGTCAGATATTTTTATTTATTTAACTAGGCGAGTGATTTAAGAACAAATTATTTACAATGACGGCCTACCCCAGCCAAACCCTAACCTGGTCGATGCTGGGCCAATTGTGCACCGCTCTATGGGACTCCCAATCACGGCCAGTTGTGATACAGCCTCAAATCGAACCAGGGTCTGTAGTGACGCCTCTAGCACTGAGTTGCAGTGCCTTAGACCACTGCGCCACACGGGAGCCAAATGATGCTGATGTTACTTAATGGACTCAAATTGATAACACACAGCCTGCAGTCATCACTATAGTAATCATTATTCTAGTCTGTGTTACATTGCTGGGATCAGCCCATATGCTTCATATGAGCACTTGAGAGAGTAAATTAATGCATTGTTTGGTTTTCGACCCAGGCATAATGGGTCCCATGTCATCCAAAAAAAAGTCCACTTTCACAGTAAGAATCTCATACCATCGGTCAAGCATGGTGGTGGTAGTGTGATGGTTTGGGGATGCTTTGCTGCCTCAAGACCTGGACGACTTGCCTTAATAGAAGGAACCATGAACTCTGCTCTATCAGAGAATTCTACAAGAGAATGTCAGGCCATCTGTCTGTGAGCTGAAGCTGAAGTGCAGCTGGGTCATGTAGTAAGACAATGATCCAAAACACACAATCAAGTCTACATGAAAATGGCTAAAAAGCAACAAATTTGAAGTTTTGGAATGGCCGAGTCAAAGTCCAGACCTAATCCCAATTGAGATGTTGTGGCAGGACTTGAAACCCACAAATGTCGCTGAGTTAAAGCAGTTCTGCATGCAAGACTGGGTCAAGATTCCTCCACAGCGATGTGAGAGTCTGACTAACAACTACAGGAAGCATTTGGCTGCAGTCATTGCAACTTAAAGTGGCACAGTTATTGAGTGTAAGGGGGCAATTACTTTTTCACACGGGAATTGGGTGTTGCATGACTTTGTTAATTAAGTAAATAAAATAAGTATACGTTTTGTTTGTTATTTGTAAACACAGGTTCCCTTTATCTGATATTAGGTTTTGGTTGAAGATCTGATAACATTCACTATCAAAAATATGCAAAAATAGAGAAAATCAGAAAGGGGGCAAATACTTTTTCACGGTACTGTATGTGACTTACTGATAGTCACTCAATTAGCCCATGTCAGTAAAAAAAATGTTGATTGGTAAATTATTCTAGTTAGTCTAGCCAGCTATCTAAACTTGTAGTAATCATGGCTGAATTACCGACAGTGCACGGAGGGCATGTGCTCAAATTCAGGAAATAAACTTAAATAACAATTCAAAATTTGCAAAAACTGCTTTTATTTTCAATGGCTTCTCAATAAACTGAGGAGTAGAAGCTATTTATTTAAAACATTTTTTTAATTAAAAAAAAAATTAGAATCACTTCCTGATTGACTGCCTTCAATTCTAATTGGCTCCAGCCCTGGTGCCCAGGGGCCCTGACCTCACTCTTACTCATATATCATATTAACATGGCATGAGTCATGGCAAAATGTGAAGGGAAATTAGCTTTAAAACGGACCTTTTGTTAATAAAATACTTATTCTGCTAACAGATCCCTATGTATGTTTTAAATGATAGTTTTTAATCCCGGGGGTGAGTTAATGTGTAGCAGCTAATCATATAGCTAATAGGCTATGTGTTTGTAGATCGCTGAATGAAGCTACTGTGACATTCTGAGTAAAACAAATCTAATTGTGATGTCGTATGGACATCAAACTCAGCCCCAAAACCATGTTATTTGGTTTAGGGATTCTAGAAGAAGAATAGTGCCCACGTATGTAGTGGAGGTCGTTTGGTGAACTACACTGACATAAGTAAACCATCAGTGTGCTAATTTTGGTCTCCAATCTCAAGTTTGTGCATTTATTGTATGTTCAAGATCCCAGACGTTTATGCAGAGTGTGACTACTGAAGGATCTCTTTGGTATAACGGAGGTGAGATTCCTACTGTTCCTAGGTGAGGCTCACTTAAACCCTGCCTACACTAACTCATTCCAGCTCACCTGTGCTATGGTTGGGGAGTTGGTCAACCAGCTCAAGGCTGGCCTCTCAGTGGCAATGCAGGCCAGCTCGGGTAGATTCTCCCCCATAATGTTAGATGGTGATGATGCTGGTGGATTAGCAGCAGGCAGGGAGATGGTACATGTGGTCTCGGTCCAGCTACAGACACTAATGCACAGCTTTGATGGAAAGGCTGAGCCAAGGTAGTGTGTGAACATGATTAAGCCTCTAATGGACCCTTTGACCAATGAGTTCCTTAATGTCATTGTGGAGAGTATGGACATAATGGCAGAGAACTTCAATGTTCTTTTGGATTTAACCAAGAAGATTAAAATCTTGGGGTCTCATTTTCTATCTAAACTTCAACCTGAACTTGATGTTTCACCTGGAAAAGAAGAGCCCACGCACTCTCTCAAAGACTCTGGATCCTATACCAGTGCGGTGTCCAGAATCTTCAGAATCTCTCTAGCCCTGACTTCCAGTCTAACGCCCTTGCAGCGGTGAGCACCATACTTATGAGGAAGGTCAGCAGCTCTTCTGGTGTGCTTATTTCCTGAAGGCATTCTTGTGTTGCTCCCATAGTTCTAATGCCTGTAACCTCCACAACCAAAGGGATTATTAATACATTTATGGGAGACGTGGAGGCCATAGCACAGTCATGTGAAGCATGTGATGAGCCAGCTTCTCTCAATAACCAAGAGACAGAGTTTTCACAGAGGAGTGTCTTCTCTGCAGCCCACAGAGTCTATGGCCGTATGGACTTCCTTACACTTTTTGCTCCAGACCAAGGCATGGCTAAAGATGCTCCTCTTCAGGAGTTTTCAGACACTCTGCAAAAGGACGTTTCCACTGGTGAGGAACAATTACCCACCACCCAACTCAGTAGAGTTCCCAGTGAGAGCCAACCTTTACCAGCTATCTGTCTTCCTGATCTAGACAACAGACATCAAGAGGTGCACAGCAGCCTTGTGAACATCTTTAAGACAGAGGTCTCAAAAGTGGAGAGCAAATCTTCAGCAGTAGCAAGTTCCCTTGGTTGGTTTGTGGATGGTGTTGTCACTGTTTCCCAGTCCCCCTCAACCTTTCAGGACTTGAGTCTTCAATTTTCTGAGCTGAGCTCAGGAGAGAGTGTAATATTCACACAGTCATCGGCTAGTCTGTGTCAGAGCAATCAAATTCCTCTAGCAAGAAATTCCAGGCAAAAGAGGCTATTAGTAAAGTGCTTATGACATCGAGTAATTTCCTTATTATGCAGGATAGCCATACTAGTCTTCAGGAAGGTCTTCGGACTGGGAGAAGACAAGGATATCATCAATGTAGATGAAGACGAACCGGTTCAGCATGTCGCGGAGAACGTCATTTACCAGAGCCCGGAACACAACAGGGGCGTTGGTGAAGCCAAAGGGCATGACCAGATATTCATAGTGGCCGCTGGCTGTGTTGAAGGCGGTCTTCCACTCGTCCCCCTCTCGTATCCGCACCAAGTGGTAGGCGTTACGTAGATTCAGCTTGGAGAACACAGTTGCCCCCTGGAGCGGCTCGATGGCCGAGGAAATGAGTGGTAGTGGATAACGGTTCTTAACAGTGATACCATTGAGTCCCCGGTAGTCAATGCACAGGCGCAGGGTCTTGTCCTTCTTTTCCACGAAGAAGGACCCTGCGCCAGCGGGAGAGTAAGAGGGACGGATAAATCCAGTAGCTAGGGAGTCCCAAATGTAGTCCTCCATAGCCATGGTTTCAGCTCCCGACAGCTAGTACAGACGCCCCTGGGGCGGCGTGGTGCTAGAGAGAAGGTCAATCCCACAGTCATAGGGACAGTGCGGCGGAAGGGAAGTGGCCCGGGACTTGCTGAACACCTCCCAGAGATCCTGGTATTCCGCGGGAATGGCGGAGAGAGAACCACCTCCGAGGATCCAGGAAGATGTCCCGGGGCAGGTTGCACCGACTTCAGACAATGGGCGTAGCAGGACAGACTCCAGTCCATGATGGCACCTGTAGACCAGTTGTTGAGTGGGTTGTGTCACCGGAACCAGTAGACTCCCAAAACCAAGGGGATCTGGGGGGACTTGATGAGCAGGAACTGAACGGTCTCACTGTGATTCCCTGACACCTGTAGGTTGATGGGAGTGGTGTTATGGGTAACACAACCTATAGAGCGCCCGTCCAACCCTCTAACATCCACGGGAATGGGGATGTTCAGCTTGGAAGCCAGTGTGGCGTCCAAAAAGCTCTATTCGGCCCCAGAGTCAATGAGGACCCAGAGAGATTTGGACTGGTTTCCCCAAAACAGAATGACATGAAAAGGGATGCGAGTAAGGGAAGCTTTTACCGGCCACGAGGACACAAAATGAACGAAAGTCCCGCAATAGAGACAGCTCCTTGTGCTGATCCAGTGTTGCCGTTCTGCTGGCAACAGCCCAGCCCTGCCTAGTTGCATGGGCTCGGGAAACAGTGTCTTGGCCCTCCTCGGTGACTCTTGAGGAAGGTTGGGAAATCTCGGGTGCTCTCGGCCATGGGACCATTGGGGACTTCCGGAATGACTCGGAGGCGAGTCACACACTCTCCACTGCCAACGTACGGAAATCCACCGCATAGTCAGCCACAGTGCGGGCATCTTCTCTCCCGGAGATCGGGGCATCAAAGACCTTCCTCACCTCTCCCACGAACCCCTCCAGGCTCGCGCATATGGCCAGCTGCTGTTCCCATACGGCAGTAGCCCAGGTCAAAGCCCTTCCAGACATCAGCGTGATGAGGTAGGCTATTTTAGAGTGATCCGAGGGAAAGGAGGAGGGCTGAAGCTCAAAAATGAGGGCACACTGAGCTAAAAAACGCCCGACAGGTGCTCGGCTCTCCATTAAAGTGTTCCGGAGGAGGTAACCAGGGCTCCCGGGAAGGTGGAATGGCCGGTTGGGCGGCGCTGCTAACCGCCGAGTTGCTGAGGGGCAGTGGGGTTACCACCGTGGCAGGCTGCCTCCCAGATGACTTGCGGAATTGCTCCAGCAGCATGTCCAACGCCTGGTCATGGCGCTCAGCCAACAATTGGACCCCCTCCATCAACACACAAAGCAATTCATCGTGCCTACCAATGGAGGCTCCTTGGGAGGAGATGGTGTTGCTCAGCTGGTCCGGGTCTGCTGGGTCAGTCATGACCAGTTCGTACTATCAGGTATGAAGGTAAGACCCAGATGCAGACCACGTCAAATAAACAACAGTTTAATATTCCAACAGGGGCAGGCAATAGACAGGTCAAGGCAGGCAGGGGTCAGTAAACCAGAGGTGGGGCAAAGGTATCGGGTGGCAGGCAGGCTCAGGGTCAGGGTAAGGCAGAGGTCGGTAATCCAGAGGGGAGCAAAGGTACAGGTCGGCAGGAAAGCTCAAGGTCAGGGGTAGGCAGAGTGGTCAGGCAGGCTCGGAATCAGGACAGGCAAGGGTCAAAACCAGGAGGGCGAGAAAAGAGAGACTGGAAAAAGCAGGAGCTGATACACAAAACGCTAGTTGACTTGAACAAACAAGATGAACTGGCAACAGACAAACAGAGAACACAGGTATAAATACACAGGGGATAATGGGGAAGATGGGCGACACTTCGAGGGGGCTGGAGACAATCACAAGGACAGGTGAAACACATCAGGGTGTGACACAACTAGTCTAAAGAAGGACAGTTTTATTGCTTCTTTAATAAGCACAACAGTTTTCAGCTGTGCTAACATAAGTGCAAAATGGTTTTCTAATGATCAATTAGCCTTTTAAAAGGATAAACTTGGATTAGCTAACACAACGTGCCATTGGAACACAGGAGTGATGGTTGCTGATAATGGGCCACTGTACGCCTATGTAGATAGATATTCCATTAAAAATCAGCCGTTCCCAGCAACAATTGTCATTTACAACATTAGCAATGTCTACACTGTATTTCTGATGTGATGTGTTATGTTATTTTAATGGACAAAAAATGTGCTTTTCTTTCAAAACAGGGACATTTCTAAGTGAACTCAAACTTTTGAATGGTAGTGTATATGTTTTCTATGTTTGTGGATTACCCAGTTAAAGATTTCACCAAGACCCACAACCTCAGGGGCAGCGTTTGTCAGCAGAAATTGAAATTACAGAGTGCATTGGATTGATGAAGTAGGTCTATGGGTAATGGATGCTAGGCTCGAAAAATAAGGTGATGTGATGTATAAACATTACTGTGAACATACCTATTAGGTGAGGTGGGACTCTGGGGAGGTCACCTCACTCCTCAGGTTCAGCCCAAGGATACAAGCCAGTGCTGGCAGCAGAATCTTGAGGACCGTCTGAGTCACAATCTTAATTATCTTCAGGCACATTATGGAGAGCTGTCGCCAACAAACATTATAGTGTTTTGTCAATAGCTCAAATAAGTCTAGTCTCTCTGATTAAACCCTTTTCCCCATATAATGCACTACTTTTGACCAGAACCCTAAATGAAGAGACATATTATTATTCATGACATGCTGGATCACTCTTCATTGGCTGGATAAGAAAATAAACATATTTTAGTTTGTGTTCACTGCTGTTAAAGAAGTTACGGAGTCACCAGATAGCCATTAGGTAGAACAAAGGCTGCTGCTTTGGCTACTCTTCCTGGGATCCAGCAAAATTAAGGCAGTTTATACAATTTTAAAACATTACAATACATTCACAGATTTCACAACACACTGTGTGCCCTCAGGCCCCTACTCCACCACTACCACATATCTACAGTACTAAATCCATGTGTATGTATAGTGCGTATGTTATCGTGTGTGTGTGTGTGTGTGTGTGTGTGTGTGTGTGTGTGTGTGTGTGTGTGTGTGTGTGTGTGTGTGTGTGTGTGCCAATGTTTGCTTCACAGTCCTCGCTGTTCCATAAGGTGTTTTTTTATCAGTTTTTTAAATCTAATTTTACTGCTTGCGTCAGTTACTTGATGTGGAATAGAGCTCTATGTAGTCATGGCTCTATGTAGTACTGTGTGCCTCCCATAGTCTGTTCTGAACTTGGGGACTGTGAAGAGACCTCTTGTGGCATGTCTTGTGGGGTATACATGGGTGTCTGAGCTGTGTGCCAGTAGTTTAGACAGACAGCTCGGTGCATTCAACATGTCAATACCTCTCATAAATAAAAGTAGTGATGAAGACAATCTCTACTCCACTTTCAGCCAGGAGAGATTGACATGCATATTATTAATATTAGCTCTCTGTGTACATCCAATGGCCAGCCGTGCTGCCCTGTTCAAGCCAATTGCAATTTTCCTAAGTCCTTTTTTGTGGCAGATGATGCATTTGTTGTTGGCTTATGGTTAGAGTTAGGGGTACAGTTAAAGTGAGGGTTAAGGTTGTGTGTAGTGACTGTTGTTGTTTTATGTGAGTTTTTTTTATATATATTTTTTTATTTCATCTTTATTCAACCAGGTAGGCCAGTTAAGAACAAGTTCTCATTTACAACTGCGACCTGGCCAAGATAAAGCAAAGCAGTGCGACACAAACAACAACACAGAGTTACACATGGAATAAACAAACATACAGTTAATAATACAATAGAGGAAGTATATATACAGTGTGTGCAAATGAGGTAAGATTAGGGAGTTATGGCAATAAATAGGCCGTAGTGGCGAAATAATTACAATTTAGCAATTAAACACTGGAGTGATAGATGTGCAGAAGATGAATGAGCAAGCAGAGTGAAAGACAGGGGATGTAGTCATCAGGTAGACTTCTCAGGAAGTTGAGGAGGACTGGAGCACAGCCTTTCTCTATATTAAGAGAAGGCATTATAGTCCTCTGAGCCTCCTTCTCCAGCTGCTCAATGATAGACCTCCGGTCCTCGAAGCAACACCGGTGTTGAAATCTTAACTTTCTCTCTTCGCCTTATTTCCTTCACTTGCACTGACTTGATAGCACTGGACGGCATAAGGCAATTTACCCACCTGCTAATTGTGGTAGTACTAATAGCTCTGTTAAAAACACGTCCGTGAACTGTCCCCAGACTCAATGAACTGAGCTGTCATTATCCTTAACATAACTACACACGACGTCACAATTAAAATATGTCTAGACGCATTGTCAATGTCATCAGAACACAAGTCTTTGATTTTGAGAGCCTGATCCTACTAAATTTGAACATGTCCAGTTTTGTGCTTGTTAATATCAGGCACTCTCCTCCTGCTCTTATGCATCAACCTCATTCTCGTCATCTCCACGTGCAAAAAGTGACACGCACAGCACTGCATGGCTCCCATCAAATAGCCAATCCACTCCATGTAAGGCTTACCTAGTTGATCACATTTTATAGGTCAACTCTTGAATTAAAAATACATTTAAACGGTAGCCCCGCCACTTGGTTATAGACTTAAAGCTGAGGGGTGCGCCTGGAGAAGTGTAGCATAACAACTCTCAAATGGTGGAGCCATTTGACCACCATATAAACATGTTTTAAGATGGGATTTAAATGATAAACATCTGTAAATATCACAGCAGTGGGCCTTCTATAGCCTATCTGTAGCAATTAAGATCAGTAAAGCAGTGCCTCTTTACGTTCAGTAGGCCTAGGTCTACCTGTTTGCGGCGTGGTTCCACATTCCCTTTGATTAAGCCAGTGAAACCAGCTCAGGCGTGGTCCACTTGCTCCATTGTAGACACTGTTATTCTTGGATTTTTTTCAACCTTGGCATGGTCAAATAACTCAAGCATAGATTGGTAACTTTTTTTCTAATTTGGCACACAGAAACTAGGAGGCCTTGAGTAACTTGGTCAAAAATAACTACATGTATTGGCCTATACGTCGCACTGTTATAAGCAGTCATCCCGAAGAACACAGTGGCCTCCATCATTCTTAAATGGAAGAATTTTGGAACCACCAATACTTCCTAGAGCTAGCCGTCTGGCCAAGCTGAGCAATTGGGGGAGAAGGGCCTTGGTCAGGGAGGTGACCAAGAACCCGATGGTCACTCTGACAGAGCTCCAGAGTTCCTCTGTGGAGATGGGAGAACCTTCCAGAAGGACAACCATCTCTGCAGCACTCCACCAATCAGGCCTTAATGGTAGAGTGGCCAGACAGAAGCCACTCCTCAGTAAAAGGCACATGATAGCCCGCTTGGAGTTTGCCAAAAGGCATCTAAAGGACTCTCAGACCATGAGAAACAAGATTGAACTCTGGCCTGAACGCCAAGTGTCACATCTGGATGAAACCAGGCATGATCCCTAGGGTGAAGCATGGTGGTGGCAGCATCATGCTGTGGAGATGTTTTTCAGCGGCAGGGACTGGGAGACTAGTCAAGATCAGGGAAAGATGAACGGAGCAAAGTACAGAGAGATCTTTGATGAAAATCTGCTCCAGAGCGCTCAGGACCTCAGACTGGGGCGAAGGTTCCCCTTCCAACAGGACAACGACCCTAAGCACACAGCCAAGACAATGCAGGAGTGGCTTTGGGACAAGTCTCTGAATGTCCTTGAGTTGCCCAGCCACTCTCCGAACATTTCTGGAGAGACCTGAAAATAGCTGTGCAGCGATGCTCCCCATCCAACCTGACAGAGCTTGAGAGGATCTGCAAGGAACAATGGGAGAAACTCCCCAAATACAGGTGTGCCAAGCTTGTCGGGTCATACCCAAGAAGACTTGAGGCTGTAATCGCTGCCAAAGGTGCTTCAACAAAGTATCTGGATCTGAAAACTTATGTACATTTGATATTTCCTTTTAGATTTTTTATAAATTTGCAAAAATTTCTAAAAACCTGTTTTTACTTTGTCATTATGTAGTATTGTGTTTAGATTGATAAGTAAAAAAAAAAAACGATTGAATCAATTTTACAATAAGGCTGTAACGTAACAAAATGTAGGAAAAAGTCAAGGGGTCTGAATACTTTCCGAATGCACTGTAATGAGTTTAAGAATGATTACCTGCTGCATTCAAATATAACCAACCTATAGCACTAGACCAAACTTCACTTGCGTCATCCTTGTGGTATTGAAAGATTAAAATATATATTTTTTTATCACATGCTTCATAAACAACAGTTGTAGATCAACAGTGAAATGCTTACTTACGGGCCCTTCCCAACATTGCAGAGAGAAAAAAATATAAAATAATATATTAAAAATAATAACACGAGGAATAAATACATAGTCTGTCACGTCCTGGCCAGTATAAGGGTTAATTGTTATTGTAGTTTGGCCAGGACTTGGCAGAAGGTATTCGTTTTATGTGGTTCGTGGTGGTGTGTTTGTGGAAGGGGCATTTGATTTAAGTATTCCGGGGTGTTTGGGCACTGTTTGATTTTCATGTATTCTATGTTTAGTCTAGTGTGCCTGTTTCTATGTTTGGTTAATTGGGGTTGGGACTCTCAGTTGAAGGCAGGTGTTGTCTATTTGCCTTTGATTGAGAGTCCCATATATTAGGGTGTGTTTGTGATTTGGGGGAGATTGTTCCGTGTATTGCGTCAAGCCTTACAGGACTGTTTATTGTCGGTGTGTTTCTTTTTGTATACGTGTTTATTTTGGGTTTGCCTTCTTTCCATATAATAAAGAAGATGAGTATACACATACCTGCTGCGTTTTGGTCTCATCACTACGACAAGCGTGACAGAATCTCCCACCAAACCAGGACCAAGCAGCAGAGGAAGGAGCAGAGGGAATTTGAGTTGGACTATGGTGAGAGATGGACTTGGGAGGAGATCTTGGGGGGAGAAGGCTCCTACACTTGGGAGGAGATCCAAGCAGGAAAGGATCGCCTTCCATGGGGACAGGTGGTAAGAGAGAGGGAGGGAAGGCGAAAGGCTGGTATGGACCGGGAACGTTTCCGAGGAACACGACTGACGTTGAAGCACGAGAGGCACCCCCAATAATTTTTTTTGGGGGGGGCACACGGGTAGTTTGGCTAGGCCAAGGAAGAGCCAGAAGCCAACTACCCGTGGTTATATGGAGGAGCGTATGAGGTGGAGGGCGCCAGGTTTCGCTGAAGAGCGCACTATCTCACCCATACGCACGCACAGTCCGGTGCGCATTATTCCAGCCCCTCGCAGGTGCCGTGCTAGAGCGGGCATCCAGCCTGGTAGGAGGATGCCTGCGCAGCGCATCTGGTCGCCGGTACGCCTCCTAGGACCAGGCTACCCAACTCCCGCTCTACGCACGGCTACCATCAGGCCCGTGCACAGCCCAGTCCGCCCTGTACAAGCACCTCGCTCGTACAGGGCTACTAGTTCCATCCAGCCAGGACGGGTTGTGTAGGAGGTAAGATCAAGACCGACTGTGCGCCTCCATAGCCCTGGGTTTCCAGTTCCTGTCTCTCGTGCGGACCCGGAAGTGCGCCAGCCCAGTCCGACTCGTCCTGTTCCCGCTCCCCGCACTAGCCTGGAGGTACGTGTTCCCAGTCTGGTACGTCCAGTACCAGCACCACGCACCACGCTTCAAGTGCGTCAGCCCAGTCCGACTCGTCCTGTTCCCGCTCCCCGCACTAGCCTGGAGGTGCGTGTTCCCAGTCTGGTACGTCCAGTACCAGCACCACGCACCAGGCTTCAAGTGCGTCATCTCAGTTAAGAGTCGCCAGAGCCGCCCGTCAGTGAAGAGTCGCCAGACCCGCCCGTCAGTGAAGAGTCGCCAGAGCCGCCCGTCAGTGAAGAGTCGCCAGAGCTGCCCGTCAGTGAAGAGTCGCCAGAGCCGCCCGTCAGTCAGGAGTCGCCAGAGCCACCCACTAGTCAGGAGCTGCCAGAGTGGCCAGACTGCCCGGAGCTGCCAGAGTGGCCAGACTGCCCGGAGCTGCCAGAGCTGCCAGACTGCCCGGAGCTGCCAGAGTGGCCAGACTGCCCGGAGCTGCCAGACTGCCCCAGCGGCCAGGATCAGCCAGAGTGGGCAGACTGCCCGGAGCTGCCAGACTGGCCAGACTGCCCAGAGCTGCCAGAGTGGCCAGACTGCCCAGAGCTGCCAGACTGCCCCAGCGGCCAGGATCAGCCAGAGTGGCCAGACTGCCCTGAGCTGCCAGAGCTGCCAGACTGCCCAGAGCTGCCAGACTGCCCAGAGCTGCCAGACTGCCCCAGCGGCCAGGATCAGCCAGAGTGGCCCATCTGCCCAGAGTCTGCAGATGACCAAAACCCAAGGGAGTCTAGCAGCAACCTTAAACTAAGTAAGCCTGACAATTCAGAACTTAAAGAAATTAACTGTTTAATGTCTGAGTCTACATACAGGGTGGAGAGGTGGAGGTCTGCCCAGGATCCGGAGCAGGGGGAGTCTGCCTACGGTCCGAGGCTGATCGGGTCGGTCGGCACTCTGGAGGACAATAGGCCGGAGCCTGAACCACCACCTGCATAGGTGGGTTGGGGAGGGGGGGTGTAGCACAAGTGCCGTCGGTGGCACAAGTGACTTCCCGCCCTTTAGTTTAGGGGGATTTGTTATTGTTGTTTGGGGTTTTTGTTATTTTTGAGGTGCTTCCGGGGTTAGCACCTTTAGGGGGGGGGGTACTGTCACGTCCTGGCCAGTATAAGGGTTAATTGTTATTGTAGTTTGGCCAGGACGTGGCAGAGGGTATTCGTTTTATGTGGTTCGGGGTGGTGTGTTTGTTGAAGGGGCATTTGATTTAAGTATTCCGGAGTGTTTGGGCACTGTTTGATTTTCATGCATTCTATGTTTAGTCTAGTGTGCCTGTTTCTATGTTTGGTTAATTGGGGTTGGGACTCTCAGTTGAAGGCAGGTGTTGTCTATTTGTCTTTGATTGAGAGTCCCATATATTAGGGTGTGTTTGTGTTTGTGATTTGGGGGAGATTGTTCCGTGTATAGCGTCAAGCCTTACAGGACTGTTTATTGTCGGTGTGTTTCTTTTTGTATACGTGTTTATTTTGGGTTTGCCTTCTTTCCATATAATAAAGAAGATGAGTATACACATACCTGCTGCGTTTTGGTCTCATCACTACGACAATCGTGACATAGTCAGTATCGATAACTTGGATACTTGGTAAGTACCGAGTCAATATGCAGGGGTACGACGTAATTGAGAAAGATACTGCATGTACATATATTGTAGGTAGGGATAAAGTGACTAGGCAACAGGCTAGATAATAAAATGTAACAGCAGCATATGTGACAAGAGTTAGTTCAAAAAGGGTCAATGCAGAAACTCCGGGTAGCTATTGATTAACTGTTTAACTAGCTATTTAGCAGTCTTATGGCTTGTTCAGGTTCCTGTTGGTTCCAGACTTGGCGCATCTGTACCACTTGCCATGCGGTAGCAGATAGAACAGTCTATAACTTGAGTGGCTGGAGTTTTTGACCATTTTTAGGCCTTTCTCTGAGACTGCCTGGTTTAGAGGTCCTGGATGGCAAGGAGCTCGGTCCCAGTGATGTACTGGGCTGTACACACTACCATTTGTAGCGCCTTGCGGTCGGATGAGAAGCAGTTGCCATACCAAGCAGTGATGCAGCCAGTCAAGATGCTCTCAATGGTACAGCTGTAGAACCTTTAGAGGATCTGAGGGCCCATGCCTTTCAGCCAGCTAAGGGGGAAGAGGTGTTGACGTGTCCTCTTCACCACTGTGTTGGTGTGTGTGGACCATGATAATTCCTTAATGGTGTGGACACTGAGGAACTTGAAGCTCTCAACCTGTTCCACTACAGCCCCATTTTATTTTATTTAAATTTTTTATTTAACCAGGTAGGTTAGTTGAGAACAAGTTCTCATTTACAACTGCGACCTGGCCAAGATAAATCAAAGCATTGCGACACAAACAACAACACAGAGTTAAACATGGAATAAACAAACAAACTGTAATGGCTTCGGTAGTCGGGTAGGAGGAATGAGGCGCAGGAAGCAGCGAACACAGGGAGGGGTGTTTTTAATAACACAGGATAAACAAAAGTTCCCAACCATAGAGAATAAATACAAAATAGACGACCAGGTAAAGCCGACGAACACGTCGTCAATGAACACAAATTAATCCCGCACAAACAACAGACGGGTCAGCTAAACTAAATACCCCCACTAATAGCTAATTGGCCACAGGTGCCCAATACCAAAAAAAGGGAAAACCAAAAGGGGATCGGTAGTAGCTAATAGGCCGGTGACGACGACCACCGAGCACCACCCGAGCAGGAGGGGGCGCCACCGTCGGTGGGAATCGTGACAGTACCCCCCTCCTGACGTGCGGCTCCCGCAACGCGCCTCGAGGTCGACCCGGAGGGCGAGGCGCAGGGCGATCCGGACGGAGGTGGTGGAAATCCCTCAACATAGATGGGTCCAGGACGTCCTCCGCCGGCCGGCACCCAGCACCTCTCCTCCGGGCCGTACCCCTCCCAGTCCACGAGGTACTGCAGGCCCCTCGCCTGGCGTCTTGAGTCCAGAATGGCCCGAATGCTATACGCCGGGGACCCCCCGATGTCCAGAGGGGGCGGAGGGACCTCCGGCACCTCATTTTCCTGAAGGGGACCGGCTACCACCGGCCTGAGGAGAGACACATGAAACGAGGGGTTAATGCGGTAATAGGAAGGGAGTTGCAACTGATAACACACCTCGTTTATCCTCCTCAGGACTTTGAAGGGCCCCACACACTGCGGCTCCAGCTTCCGGCAGGGCACGCGGAGGGGCAGGTTCCGGGTTGAGAGCCAGACCCTGTCTCCCGGTGCGAACACGGGCGCCTCACTGCAGTGGCGGTCAGCACTCCCCTTCTGCCGCGCACTGGCCTCCTTTAGTGAGTCCTGGACGGCTCTCCAGGTCTCCTTGGAGTGCTGGACCCAGTCCTCCACCGCAGGAGCCTCGGTCTGGCTCCGGTGCCATGGTGCCAGGACCGGCTGGTAACCTAACACACACTGAAAGGGTGATATGTTAGTAGAGGAGTGGCGAAGTGAGTTCTGGGCTAATTCAGCCCAGGGAATATACCTCGCCCACTCCCCTGGCCGGTCCTGGCAATATGACCTCAGGAACCTGCCCACCTCCTGGTTCACCCTCTCCGCCTGCCCATTGCTCTCGGGGTGATAACCGGAGGTCAAACTGACCGAGACCCCCAGCCGCTCCATAAACGCTCTCCAGACCCTGGATGTGAACTGGGAACCTCGATCAGAGACAATGTCCTCCGGCACCCCGTAGTGCCGGAAGACATGGGTAAATAGGGCCTCCGCAGTCTGCAGGGCCGTAGGGAGACCGGGCAATGGGAGGAGACGGCAGGACTTAGAGAACCGATCCACAACCACCAGAATCGCCGTGTTCCCCTGAGAGGGGGGAAGATCTGTCATGAAGTCAATGGACAGGTGCGACCATGGTCGTTGTGGAACGGGGAGGGGCTGTAACTTCCCTCTCGGTAGATGCCTAGGAGCCTTACTCTGGGCACATACCGAACAGGAAGAGACATAGGAACTCACGTCCTTAACCAAGGTGGGCCACCAGTACTTCCCCCTTAGACTCCGCACTGTCCTCGCCTCACCAGGATGACCCGCAGTAGGTAGCGTGTGCGCCCACCAAATCAAACGATCACAAACACCGAGCGGTACATACATGCGCCCCACGGGCACCTGCGCAGGCGCAGGTTCCAACACCAATGCCCGCTCGATGTCCGCGTCCACCTCCCATACCACTGGTGCCACCAGCCTAGACGCTGGAATGATGGGAGTTGGATCGATGGGCCGGTCCTCCGTGTCATAGAGACGGGACAGCGCGTCGGCTTTAGTATTCAGGGAACCCGGTCTATAGGAGATGGTAAACCTAAACCGGGCGAAGAACATGGCCCACCTCGCCTGACGCGGATTCAGTCTCCTCGCTGCCCGGATGTACTCCAGGTTTCGGTGGTCGGTCCAGATGAGAAAGGGGTGCTTAGCCCCCTCAAGCAAGTGCCGCCACACCCTCAGGGCTTTGACCACCGCTAGCAACTCCCTGTCCCCCACATCGTAGTTACGCTCTGCCGAACTGAGCTTCTTCGAAAAGAAAGCGCAGGGGCGGAGTTTCGATGGCGTACCCGAGCGCTGTGATAGCACGGCACCCACCCCAGCCTCGGATGCGTCCACCTCCACTATGAACGCTAAAGACGGGTCCGGGTGCGCCAACACGGGTGCGTCGGTGAACAGCGTCTTCAACTTCTTGAAGGCTCCGTCCGCCTCCGTCGACCATCGCAAACGCACTGGCCCCCCCTTCAGCAGTGAGGTAATGGGAGCCGCTACCTGGCCAAAACCCCGGATAAACCTCCGGTAGTAATTGGCAAAGCCTAAGAACCGCTGCACCTCCTTCACCGTGGTTGGAGTCGGCCAATTACGCACGGCCTTAACGCGGTCACACTCCATCACCACGCCCGTGGTGGAAATGCGATAACCCAGAAAGGAGACGGCTCGTTTGGAAAACTCACACTTCTCAGCCTTAACGTATAGGTCATGCTCCAGCAGTCTACCAAGCACCTTGCGTACCAGGGACACATGCGCGGAGCGGGTGGCGAAATATATCAGAATGTCATCGATATAGACTATCACGCCCTGCCCGTGCAGGTCCCTGAGAATTTCGTCAACAAAGGATTGAAAGACGGCTGGAGCATTTTTCAACCCATACGGCATGACGAGGTACTCATAATGGCCCGATGTGGTACTAAAGGCGGTTTTCCACTCGTCTCCCTTCTTGATACGCACCAGGTTATACGTGCTCCTGAGATTCAGTTTTGTGAAGAACTGTGCTCCGTGAAATGATTCCACCGCCGTAGCGATGAGAGGTAGTGCGTAATTAAACCCCACCGTGATAGCGTTTAGACCTCGGTAATCAATGCACGGACGCAGACCTCCCTCCTTTTTCTTCACAAAAAAGAATCTCGAGGAAGCGGGTGAGATGGAGGGCCGAATGTACCCCTGTCCCAGGGATTCCGTGACATAAGTCTCCATAGCCGCCGTCTCCTCCTGTGACAAGGGGTACACGTGACTCCTGGGAAGCGCAGCGTTAACCTGGAGATCTATCGCACAATCCCCCTGTCGATGAGGTGGTAATTTGGTCGCCCTCTTTTTACAAAAAGCGATCGCCAAATCGGCGTATTCAGGGGGAATGCGCACGGTGGACACCTGGTCGGACTTTCCACCAACGTGGCACCCATGGAAACTCCTAGACACCTCCCTGAACACTCCTCTGACCACCCCTGGAGAACCCCCTGTTTCCACGAAATACGGGGATTGTGACCAGCCAGCCAGGGGACCCCCAGCACCACCGGAAACGCAGGCGAATCAATAAGGAAAAAACTAATGCGTTCCTTATGATTCTCCTGCGTTACCATGTCCAGTGGCACCGTAGACTCCCTGACTAGCCCTGACCCTAATGGTCGGCTATCTAGGGAGTGCACCGGGAAGGGGGAATCTAACGGCACCCGCGGAATGCCCAGCTTGATGGCAAGTCCACGATCCATAAAGTTCCCAGCTGCGCCTGAATCGACTAGCGCCCTATGCTGGGAAGAGGGAAAAAATTTGGTAAACAAAACAGGTAAAAACACGTGACCAACAGGGGGTTCTGGGTGACTCTGGTGCTGACTCACCTGAGGTGACCGAGAAGTGTTCTGCCTGCCCTCTCGACTCCCAGACTGGCTCCTCCAGCACCGGTCGGCCGTGTGTCCTCTCCGACCACAGCTGGTGCAGGAGGAGCCACCTCTTCCGGTGCCCCTTGGCACGGCCCCCCCCTACCTCCATAGGGGTAGGGGCGGGGGTGCACGGGGGTGGAACGGGCAGGACCCTCTCCGAACGCCCGCGGGCAGCCAGCAAATTGTCGAGACGTATGGACATGTCTATAAGCTCGTCCAGGGACAGAGCTGTGTCCCGACAGGCCAGCTCCCTGCGGACGTCCGCCCGGAGACTGCAGCGGTAGTGGTCTATGAGGGCCCTGTCGTTCCACCCCGCCCCAGCAGCCAAGGTCCTGAACTCCAGCGCGAAGTCCTGAGCACTCCTCGTCTCCTGCCTGAGGTGGAACAGCCGTTCACCTGCCGCTCTTCCCTCTGGAGGGTGGTCGAACACGGCCCGAAAACGGCAGGTGAACTCTGGATAGTGGTCCCTCGCCGAGTCTGGGCTGTTCCAGACCGCATTAGCCCATTCCAGAGCCCGGCCCGTCAGGCAGGAAACGAGGGCACTCACGCTCTCCTCTCCTGTGGGAGCAGGTCTGACGGTGGCCAGGTACAGCTCAAGCTGGAGCAAAAACCCCTGGCACCCAGCCGCTGCACCATCGTACTCCCTTGGGAGCGCCAAACGAAGCGCGCCAGAGCCAGACGTAGTGGGAGGCGAAGGTGGCTGTATCGGAGGAGGTGGAGGTGGAGAGAGGATTCCACTTCTCTCCCATCGGTCCATCCTCTCCATCATCTGGTCCATCGCTGATCCGATGCGGTGTAGGACCGTAGTGTGGTGAAGCACACGTTCCTCCATCGAGGGAAGAGGAGTGCCCGCTGCTCCCGCTGATTCCATGCCTTTTTCAGTGGTGCGGGATTCTGTAATGGCTTCGGTAGTCGGGTAGGAGGAATGAGGCGCAGGAAGCAGCGAACACAGGGAGTGGTGTTTTTAATAACACAGGGTAAACAAAAGTTCCCAACCATAGGGAATAAGTACATAATAGACGACCAGGTAAAGCCGACGAACACGTCGTCAATGAACACAAATTAATCCCACACAAACAACAGACGGGCCAGCTAAACTAAATACCCCCCTCTAATAGCTAATTGGCCACAGGTGCCCAAAACCAAAAAAAGGGAAAACCAAAAGGGGATCGGTAGTAGCTAATAGGCCGGTGACGACGACCGCCGAGCGCCACCCGAGCAGGAGGGGGCGCCACCGTCGGTGGGAATCGTGACACAAACAGTTAATAATACAATAGAGAAAGTCTATATACAGTGTGTGCAAATGAGGTAGGATTTAAATTGAATTTAATTTAATTTTACCTTTATTTAACCAGGTAGGCTAGTTGAGAACAAGTTCTCATTTGCAACTGCGACCTGGCCAAGATAAAGCATAGCGGTTCAACACATACAACAACACAGAGTTACACATGGAATAAACAAACATACAGTAGGAAAAAAGTCTATATACAGTGAGTGCAAATGAGGTAAGATAAGGGAGTTAAGGCAATAAATAGGCCATGGTGGCGAAGTAATTACAATATAGCAGTTAAACACTGGAATGATAGATGTGCAGAAGATGAATGTGCAAGTAGAGATACTGGGGTGCAAAGGAGCAAGATAAATAAATAAATACAGTATGGGGATGAGGTAGTTGGATGGGCTGTTTACAGATTGGCTATGAAAAGGTGCAGTGATCTGTGAGCTGCTCTGACAGCTGGTGCTTAAAGCTAGTGAGGGAGATAGGAGTCTCCAGCTATGGGTGGGTGCTGCTATGGTGACCAGTGAGCTGAGATAAGGCAGGGCTTTACCTAGCAGAGACTTGTAGATGACCTGGAGCCAGTGGGTTTGGCGACGAGAGTGAAGCGAGGGCCAGCCAACGAGAGCGTACAGGTCGCAGTGGTGGGTAGTATATGGAGCTTTGGTGACAAAACGGATGGCACTGTGATAGACTGCATCCAATTTGTTGAGTAGAGTGTTGGAAGCTATTTTGTAAATGACATCGCCGAAGTCAAGGTTCGGTAGGATGGTCAGTTTTACGAGGGTATGTTTGGCAGCATGAGTGAAGGATGCTTTGTTGTGAAATAGGAAACCGATTCTAGATTTAGTTTTGGACTGGAGATGCTTAATGTGAGTCTGGAAAGAGAGTTTACAGTCTAACCAGACACCGACAGTGGGGGAAAAAAGTATTTGATCCCCTGCTGATTTTGTACGTTTGCCCACTTACAAAGAAATGATCAGTCTATAATTTTAATAGTAGGTTTATTTGAACAGTGAGAGACAGAATAACAACAAAAAATCCAGAAAAACTCATATCAAAAATGTTATAAAATGATTTGCATTTTAATGAGGGAAATAAGTATTTGACCCCTCTGCAAAACATGACTTAGTACTTGGTGGCAAAACCCATGTTGGCAATCACAGAGGTCAGACGTTTCTTGTAGTTGGCCACCAGGTTTGCACACATCTCAGGAGGGATTTTGTCCCACTCCTCTTTGCAGATCTTCTCCAAGTCATTAAGGTTTCGAGGCTGACGTTTGGCAACTCGAACCTTCAGCTCCCTCCACAGACTTTCTATGGGATTAAGGTCTGGAGACTGGCTAGGCCACTCCAGGACCTTAATGTGCTTCTTCTTGAGCCACTCCTTTGTTGCCTTGGCCGTGTGTTTTGGGTCATTGTCATGCTGGAATACCCATCCACGACCCATTTTCAATGCCCTGGCTGAGGGAAGGAGGTTCTCACCCAAGATTTGACGGTACATGGCCCCGTCCTTTGATGCGGTGAAGTTGTCCTGTCCCCTTAGCAGAAAAACACCCCCAAAGCATAATGTTTTCACCTCCATGTTTGAGGGTGGAGATGGTGTTCTTGGGGTCATAGGCAGCATTCCTCGTCCTCCAAACACGGCGAGTTGAGTTTATGTCAAAGAGCTCCATTTTGGTCTCATCTGACCACAACACTTTCACCAGTTGTCATCTGAATCATTCAGATTTTCATTGGCAAACTTCAGACGGGCATGTATATGTATTCTTGAGCAGGGGGACCTTGCGGGCGCTGCAGGATTTCAGTCCTTCACGGCGTAGTGTGTTTCCAATTGTTTTCTTGGTGACTATGGTCCCAGCTGCCTTGAGATCATTGACAAGATCCTCCGTGTAGTTCTGGGCTGATTCCTCACCGTTCTCATGATCATTGCAACTCCACGAGGTGAGATCTTGCATGGAGCCCCAGGCCGAGGGATATTGACAGTTCTTTTGTGTTTCTTCCATTTGCGAATAATTGCACCAAATGTTGTCACCTTCTCACCAAGCTGCTTGGCGATGGTCTTGTAGCCCATTCCAGCCTTGTGTAGGTTTACAATCTTGTCCCTGACATCCTTGGAGAGCTCTTTGGTCTTGGCCATGGTGGAGAGTTTGGAATCTGATTGATTGATTGCTTCTGTGGACAGGTGTCTTTTTACAGGTAACAAGCTGCGGTTTGGAGCACTTCCTTTAAGAGTGTGCTCCTAATCTCAGCTCATTACCTGTATAAAAGACACCTGGGAGCCAGAAATCTTTCTGATTGAGAGGGGGTCAAATACTTATTTCCCTTATTAAAATGCAAATCAATTTATACAATTTCTGACATGCGTTTTTTTCTGGATATTTTTGTTGTTATTCTGTCTCTCACTGTTCAAATAAACCTACCATAAAAATGATAGACTGATCCTTTCTTTGTCAGTGGGCAAACATACAAAATCAGCAGGGGATCAAATACTTTTTTCCCCCACTGTAGGTATTTGTAGTTGTCCATATATTCTAAGTCAGAGTCGTCCAGAGTTAACACAGTGTCCAACGAAGGGCCAGAAGTATACAGAATGGTGTCGTCTGCGTAGAGGTGGATCAGAGAATCACCAGCAGCAAGAGCGACATCATTGATGTATACAGAGAAGAGAGTCGGCCCGAGAATTGAACCCTGTGGCACCCCCATAGAGACTGCCAGAGGTCCGGACAACAGGCCCTCCGATTTGACACACTGAACTCTATCAGAGAAGTAGTTGGTGCACCAGGCGAGGCAATCATTTGAGAAACCAAGGCTGTTGAGTCTGCCAATAAGAATGTGGTGATTGACAGAGTCGAAAGCCTTGGCCAGGTCGATGAATACGGCTTCACAGTAATGTCTCTTATCGATGGCAGTTATGATATCATTTAGGACCTTGAGCATGGCTGAGGTGCACCCATGACCAGCGCGGAAACCAGATTGCATAGCGCAGAAGGTACGGTGGGAATCGAAATGGTCGGTAATCTGTTTGTTAACTTGGCTTTTGAAGACCATTATAAACGGTGTGACAGCGTAGAAGAACAAACCCTTACTATTACAGAAAGAAGCAACAATGCTTTGAAGAGGAGGATGAGTTGCCCATGACCAGCTCGGAAACCGTATTGCATAGCGGAGAAGGTACGGTGGGATTCGAAATGGTCGGTAATCTGTTTGATAACTTGGCTTTCGAAGACCTTAGAAAGGCAGGGTAGGATAGATATAGGTCTATAGCAGTTTGGGTCTAGAGTGTCTCCCCCTTTGAAGAGGGGGATGACCACGGCAGCTTTCCAATCTTTGGGGATCTCAGATGATACGAAAGAGAGATTGAACAAGCTAGTAATAGGGGTTGCAACAATTTCGGCGGATAATTTTAGGAAGAGAGGGTCCAGATTGTCTAGCCCTGCTGATTTGTAGGGGTCCAGATTTTGCAGCTCTTTCAGAGCATCAGTTATCTGGATTTGGGTGAAGGAGAAATGGGGGAGGCATGGGCAAGTTGCAGTGAGGGGTGCAGGCTGTTGACCGCGGTAGGGGTAGCCAGGTGGAAAGCATGGCCAGCTGTAGAGAAATGCTTATTGAAATTCTCAATTATCGCGGATATATTGGTGTTGACAGTGTTTCCTAGCCTCAGTGCAGTGGGCAGCTGGGAGGAGGTGCTCTTATTCTCCATGGACTTTACAGTGTCCCAGAACTTTTTTGAGTTTGTGCTACAGGATCCAAATTTCTGTTTGAAAAAGCTAGCCTTTGCTTTCCTAACTGCCTGTGTATATTGGTTCCTAACTTCCCTGAAAAGTTGCATATCACGGGGGCTATTCGATGCTAATGCAGAACACCACAAGATGTTTTTGTGCTGGTCAAGGGCAGTCAGATCTGGAGTAAACCAAGGGCTATATCTGTTCCTGGTTCAATTTTTTTTGAATGTGGCATGCTTATTTAAGATTGTGAAGATAGCACTTTTAAAGAATAACCAGGCATCCTCTACTGACGGAATGAGTTTGGGGGTTCCGGTTCAGAGGATGGATCAGCAGGGCTCCGTGTGGTAAACCAGGCCAATTGGCAAAATAGGTATAGTGGCCAAAGAATTTGTCCGATGGGCCTCTTAAGCTAATAGTCCGATATGCTCTAGACAGCTAGCGGGCCGCCGCTAGCAGGCGAGCGGGTGGGCATTCAGGGGTCGTCGCGACGGAGGAGTCAGTTGAAAAAACCCCTCGGGCGGAATTACGTCGGTAGTCCAGTCGTGATGGGTCAGCGGGGGTCCAGGTTTTGTAGCCCAAGGAGTGGTTGATGGGCCTCTTCGGCTTGCCGTGAGATGGGCCTAGCAATGGCTAACTGACTACTAGCTAGTAACCAGTTAGCTGGCTAGTTTTTGATGGGGGTTCCGGTTCTTAAGTATAAAAAAATAGCAGATCCGTACCACATTGGGTGAGGCGGGTTGCAGGAGAGTATATTCAGTCCGTAGATGGAAAGTGATATTAAAATATATACGAAATATATACGAAAATCGATATTTACACGGGACAAGACAAAACACACGTCCGACTGTTACCCCATCTTGGTTCCATTCTCCAATTGATGTGGATGGGGGCATACTCGGCCCTCCGTTTCCTGTAGTCTATGATCATCTCCTCTGAGGGAGAGGTTGTTTGTCCTGGCACCACACTGTCAGGTCTCTGACCTCTTCTCTTTTGGCTGGCTCATCGTAGTCGGTGATCAGGTCTACCACCGTTGTGTCGTCTGCAAACTTGATGATGGTGTTGGAGTCGTGCGCGGCCACGCAATCGTGGGTGAACAGGGAGTACATGAGGGGACTAAGCACGCACCCCTGATGGGCCCCAATGTTGAGGGTCAGCATGGCAGATATGTTGTTGTCTACCCTCACCACCTGGGGGTAGCCCGTCGGGAAGTTCAGGATCCAGTTGCAGAGGGAGGTGTTTAATCCCAGGGTCCTTAGCTTAGTGATGAGTTTGTAGGGCACAATGGTGTTGACCACTGAGCTGTAGTCAATGAACAGCATTCTCACGTAGGTGTTCCTTTTGTCCAGGTGGGAAAGGGCAGTGTGGAGTGCAATAGATATTGCATCATCTTGTGGATCTGTTGGGGCGGTATGCTAATTGGGGTGGGCTTAGGGTGTCTGGGATGATGGTGTTGATGTGAGCCAGGAACAGCCTTTCAAAGCATTTCATTGCTACAGATGTGAGTGCTACGGGGCGATAGTCATTTAGACAGGTTACCTTGGCGGTCTGCTTGAAACATATAGGTGTTACAGACTCGGTCAGAGAGAGGTTGAAAATGTCAGTGAAGATACTTGCCAGCTGGTTAGCGCATGCTCTGAGAATACGTCCTGGTCATCCGTCTGGCCCTGCAGCCTTCTGAATGTTAAAGGTATTACTCACATCGGCTACGGAGTGCGTGATCACCCAGTCATCCGGAAGAGCTGGTGTTCTCATGCATGGCTCAGTGCTGCTAAACATACTTTGTTATCCAACTGATCTTGTGTCCTATCTGACCTCGTTCATTGCTGCTCGCATCTATATTATAAGGTTAATTATTTAGGCTACACGGATGATTCAAGGTGGAAGATTAACGCTGCTGCAAGGTTTGTACAGGTAGTCTATCACTTCCAGACCAGGTAGGCCTAGTCTATATGATGCTGTGTAGGCTGTTGTATGACTAGCTACAGTAAATTAAAACGTTTTTGTAAACTGGCATTCAATTCATGAGATGCCATAGCCTACACACACAAATGGGCTCTCCTATAATCAAACTCATGGCTCCTGACAAATAAGATATCAAAATTGTGCTATTCCTTACTGAGGCACTTATCACCCACCTACCTCATTACGTTCTGAGAACCATATGTTTCTTCGAGTTTGGTGTTTCTTAGAGTTTGGTGAGTTTTGTGAGTGTGGTTGTCCTATGGTTATTTTGCATACAACCTTCCCACAACGTTCTGGGAAAGGTGCTGGATAGTTACTTGGCTTTGGAACTTTCTCATCACATTAACACTCATCACATTAACACTTTAACATAATGTTTCTAAAAGTTCAAACATGGTTACATTTATTTACATTTTTGGTCATGTTCTAGGAATGTTCTCCATCTGGTTTGACATTGGGAATGTTCTCCAATAGTTCAGAGGATGTTAAGACACAATGTTCTCCTGTGGGAATTTCAGTACTTCAGCAAAACATTTCCACCAGGTTTCTTCATGATTCTATTTAAAGACATGTTTTCTCAAATTGTTCTGACAATGTTAGGAAAAAACGTTCTTCTGTGGGAATTTCAGTACTAATGTTTAATTTCAGCATAACGTTTTCTACAAGTTTCCTAATGGTTCTATTTAAAGTCATGTTCTCAGAATGTTTAGAGAACGTTAAGAAACAACGTTCTTCTGTGGGAATTTCAGTACTCAGCATAATATTTTCTGCAGGTTTCCTCATGGTTCTATTTAATGTCATGTTCTCAGAACATTAAGAAAACTTTCCATAGAAACCACAAGAAAGCATTAATAACGTTCAAAGAACGTTATAAGAATGTTATTTAAAAACATATACATTCCATTCTCAGCGTCAACAAAACGCTCTCTGTCCTCTATCTTGTTCAGTGTGTTCAGGTGTTGGCCACGCCCACTATTTACACTCCTAGAACAAGCAAAATGTTCACTTCTGTTCTCAGAATGTAAAAAAAACGTTCAGTTTTACCAGTCAGGAAACTTATAGCTTCGTTCCCAGAACCACTGGGAAAGAAAAAACATACGTATTCACAACCTCCAACGAACCAAATTTACTAGTAGGGCAGGGTTTAAAAAAACATAACTTCGTAAAAACCGACATAAAAAGCACATTAACTATATTTTTGATGTAGGGTAGGGTAAACTTATAGATGTAGGGTAGGGTAAAACTAACCTGTCTCATGACGGTCCAATCCCAGCTCACGTTCCCTATTAATGGTTGAACAATCCAATGCTTGGTGAATTCTGTTTCACAATGATTGGAAGAGCCGACATCGGCTACCTTACTGTCATCCTCCATATCTCAATTATGTTTAAGGAACATCAACATCGACTTCTGTTTCGAGTAACTTTGTTTTAAATCAGACTGCTTCTTCTCCAATAGTGATCTCCTGCCTACTGAAGTTCATACATGAAGTTCACTGCCCCTATCTCCCCTGTTATGTGTCCACATACTGTAAGTTCTCCAAAACTGTAAAAGTCTCATTTGGAAACAAAGAAGAAAATTAGTATGTGATGATTTATGCAATGTCTTCACCTCAGACACATATCTTATATGTAGCATGAGCAGCATAGGGGGAAGGGGGGAGTAGAATTCCACCCTATGGCATGATCCTTACTATGGGAGAGCTAAAATGTCAGGCTGATAAAAAGACTGAAAGACTTGTGAGAGCAATATACTGCTCTACTTTCTGTCCTTTTTCCCTCCTCTGTATGTTACCATGGCAGCAGGGGGTGCGTAACAGTTATGTGAATAGGAAGCTGATTGGATTAAAATACTTTGTGTGATCAGGGGTCAGGAAAACTGCACACACACTAAACGCATCATAAACGGATTATATATATACACAGACACAGGCAGACACACACACAACATACGTACACACACATTCATGTTAAGTTCATAGCGCATAGCATCCAAATTTAGACCACAGTGACATAGACACAATAGGCAATGCATGCCCCGCTTACTTCATTAAAGAAGTTAACTGCAAAAAAGACTTGCAAACAGACGAATAGGTACCCTTAGTCCTTCATGTCTCCTGCATGTTTTACTTTAAAAAGCAGCAGCACCTTGAAATTTATGACATCCGAGCCACATTCTGTAGACCTTGTTTGAGTGGAAATTCAATGACAGATCGGTATTTCAAGCTTATGAAACATGGATTCAGTCCAGACCAGGAGCTTTACCAGACAGGATGTGAGGATATAAAGGCCCACACACACAACTGTCCTGTGTAAATTACCATGAGTTTAAATGTGCATGTGACCCTGAAACTTCCATGGAGTGGTATCAATTTTTGCTATAGTAGTACAAGGCTCTCTATTGTAGTTCTACAACTTCAATATAATTATATTTACTATAACGGAAAAATATAATTTAAAAAAGTATTGTCACCCACTGTTATGGATAATTGTATGATGCTGACAGTAAATGGGAGTTCCTCCTTTCCCCTGGTCAGTATTGAATAATATCAATAACAATCAATGTCATGCAACCAGTGTGTCTCCTCCCAGCTGTCCTGATGCTTCCCTGTCCATGTCCCTGTCCCTGTCCCTTCCTGTTCCTCTTCTCTCACACTCCCTCCCATCCAGGCACATGGAGGCAGCAGCTGTACGGCAGTGGACGGGGTCGTAAAAGCGAGGGCCGAAAGAGGAAGTAAGGGGGACCTTCTGAGTTATTACCCTCCAACGTACACATGGGGGCCTGGGAACTGTCCTCTTCTCACAGAGGACCACGGTGCAGCGTGGAGCAGGGCTGTTCTCCGGGCCTGCTTCCCCATCACCCTCTGTGTACTTTACCACCCCATCACAAGTCCACAGCCGTCATAATGAGACATGAGAGTATACAGTATGGACAACAAGACACCGTTTGCTCCATAATAAAACCATTTGCTTACCATTGCTTTACAACAGATTTGTTCCCACCATGATCACATGCAGGTATTGTGTCTGTTGCTGTGTGGCCCTAAACACACGTCACAATGGGAGAATTTATGGCAAAGTCACAGGTCTGGCAACAGAAATAGAAAATGTGCACTATGTACTGTATGTCTGAATGGATCAGATATTAGGTCACTGTCTGCCATTATATTGGGTACACCGAGATACAGACCATTTACAATTTCACCTGACTGTGGAGGCCTATGGTTCTTGTTTTGAGATGGTGATGCACCATCTGAGTTTATTAATAGTGTCCTATGTGGATCCCTGGCCTCTTCTCTGAGCTAGAACGGTGAGGTGTGAATACCAGTCATGCCTGTCCTCTAACAACTCGTGAATTTATGATACAATTAACCCCCGCCTGGAGAAACGACAGGCTCACTCACTTTACACTATCTCTAGGCTAGTGGCAAAGCCCCACATTTATTTTTAGATACCTATACCCAAGATATAACAAAACACAAGCATGTGTTTCCATATCTGCAAGGTCTCTTTGTAAGGTCTCCCATGTATTGCAAAAGTGGTTAAATTGATAGATATTCAGCACTGTATAGTTCTGCCTGACAAAAATGCATACAGTTATAATGTTTTTGATGTTGTGACTTGTAATTGGCTCTAAGAAAACTAAGTGGGCTCAGACATGTTCCTTAAAGGATTTTGAAAATGTAGCCCCTAGTCTTGCAATTAAATCAGGAGGGCATCACAGATGATCTTCCTATTGAGCCTCAAATCCAATATGGCGTCCAAAATCCAATATGGCTACCACAATAACTTTGATGGAGGTTAAATCACCTGTAAATATGTTTTTTTATTATTGTGTACAACACTCATGCCTATAAATACTGTTGGTATGAATATTTTTTTTTCTGAATCCAATATGTCCAACATGATTACACTCAAACACTGTTGCCTGAATGTAAGTAGCCCCTGTTAATTTTGTATTGTGTTATTCTGTCTTTAAAATGGTTTTGTAAGGCTCTTGGTATATCTTATCTAGGACTATGAGTGGCACTGACATGACTCTGTTGTGTTTGAATAGCTGAAGCCAACTAGTTTTTCAATGTGTGTTCATGCTTTAATCTCATTCACACACTTACAGCATATCAACAATGGGAAATTCCACAAAATATAATTCACGACACAAGCACACATTAGCATAACCAAGTTACAGGAAAGCAACCATAGTACAACAGTTAGCTACTCTAATAGTTTATATGTATAGCCCTCTTTTCCACACCTCAACTAAGTATGCAAGGTTGATTCAAAGTCTTTGAAGTGACCAGGACATGAGTGTGTCCTTAACGGGTGTGGAGACAAAGTAGCCAGTGGTGGTTGTAGTTCTGGGGCCATGACCAGCAGCCAGTAGTGGTTGTAGTTCTGGGGCCATGACCAGCAGCCAGAGGGGGTTGTAGTTCTGGGGCCATGACCAGCAGCCAGTGGTGGTTGTAGTTCTGGGGCCATGACCAGCAGCCAGTGGTGGTTGTAGTTCTGGGGCCATGACCAGCAGCCAGTGGTGGTTGTAGTTCTGGGGCCATGACCAGCAGCCAGTGGTGGTTGTAGTTCTGGGGCCATGACCAGCAGCCAGTGGTGGTTGTAGTTCTGGGGCCTGACCAGCAGCCAGTGGTGGTTGTAGTTCTGGGGCCATGACCAGCAGCCAGTGGTGGTTGTAGTTCTGGGGCCATGACCACTAGCCAGTGGTGGTTGTAGTTCTGGGGCCATGACCAGCAGCCAGTGGTGGTTGTAGTTCTGGGGCCATGACCAGCAGCCAGTGGTGGTTGTAGTTCTGGGGCCATGACCAGCAGCCAGTGGTGGTTGTAGTTCTGGGGCCTGACCAGCAGCCAGTGGTGGTTGTAGTTCTGGGGCCATGACCAGCAGCCAGTGGTGGTTGTAGTTCTGGGGCCATGACCAGCAGCCGGTGGTGGTTGTAGTTCTGGGGCCATGACCAGCAGCCAGTGGTGGTTGTAGTTCTGGGGCCATGACCAGCAGCCAGTGGTGGTTGTAGTTCTGGGGCCTGACCAGCAGCCAGTGGTGGTTGTAGTTCTGGGGCCTGACCAGCAGCCAGTGGTGGTTGTAGTTCTGGGGCCATGACCAGCAGCCAGTGGTGGTTGTAGTTCTGGGGCCATGACCAGCAGCCAGTGGTGGTTGTAGTTCTGGGGCCTGACCAGCAGCCAGTGGGGGTTGTAGTTCTGGGTCTGATCAGCTTGCACAGCTAACTGGTCATTCTGTGCAATCTGCAGCGACAAGGGTAGTATCCTTTCTGTATGACTGGCTGTGGTGTGATCAGTTTCCATTTCTACAGTTCGCTATAGGCAGTTAGCAGATGCAGCTTGTATACCAAAGAGACCCAATGGCCCCAGAACTACAGGAATGTTATCATAGCCTGAATGATGATGCTGGGGATACTCCAGTAGTAGAATGGGTGGTTGTCTGGTTCTGAAGGAAAGTCTGTGAAAGGGCTGTCACAAACAGACTTGGCAAACTTTCCAATGCCTAATTGTGGGTGGAGTTGTTTATGTTGAATGTGGCAAAAAAGTCTTGCAGGTCACATCCTACATATTTCTTTATGTTCCTTTGGAAGTCAGATAGGATTATAATTTGGCTGATATTAACTGTGGGTGGTTGGCATTGATTGCGGACTGGAGCATGCCCAGCAGGAGATGAGGAGAGTAACTGGACCGGTGATGGCGACCTCAGGTTAATTAGAGGTTACTTGGAGTGTAGGTCATAGACTATGACTAAGAATCGTTGGTTGTGAGGGACGAAGCACAGCTCCACACACATATACATTTGAAGATGATCCCTGGGCTTTGACAAACAGTAAAAGGGTTGCAGAGGAGGTGGAGCTGATGAAGCATGGTCCACAAAGACCACTATCTCACAGTCAATACCCAGCCACCAAAAATGATCCCATACAGCTAGTTTTACCATCCTACAGTGCCTCTTGTTTGCCATAAATGGCATGTCCGTACAGGGATGTTGGGATTACTGTAGTTTCCCAAACCAATGCATGAGTCACCCCAGCATGAAAGCTCATTCTTCACATGTGAGTCCAGTTCAAGTGTCACATGGGCTGGCCAGCCAGGGTTGGTAGCAAAATAGGTACATATGAGAACAATGCACGGCAGAAATTTCCAGACAGCATTTTGGCTGTGGAATGGCGTCCTGACATGTGGCAGTCCAGTTCCATGGTGTCTCTGTCTCTATTAACTGCCTAAGGGGAGGACTGATGGTGGAGTGGGCCTATCATGGACAGTTCTGGGAGATTCAGGATGATATTGACATTGGGAAGGTGCAAGTCCTATGACATGAAGGCCCAATAAGTTGATGGTATTTCTTATCAAATGAGTTTCAGATTGTGTTGGTTCATTGTAGTGAACACCTGTCTTATGGCTTGTCATGTGTGGTTGCATCCTCCCCATCCACCATAACTGTCACCAAGTCAACATATACAGCAACTCCAGGCCAGACAGTCAGGATAGTGGATATGATTGTCTGGAAGAAGCAATGTGGCAGGTCAACCCAAACAGGATAAGAGTGTACCGGAACGTCCTAATGTGCATCACAAATGCAGTGAGCCAGCGTAAGGTCATGTTGGATTAAGGCAGATGTATTGGACTAGCAATGAATCAAAGCTCACTTCTAAATGATAAGGAGGTGACTTAAGAGCCCAATCCTGGAGGGGCAAGTTATACCACAGTGGGGGAAAGTTGTAGAGTTAGGGAGAGGATGTTAGAGTCCCGGGTTGGATTTTTTTACCTTTCGTTGGAGCCTCCTAGTTGTCTTATTGATCCTCAAAGAGGCTTGTGACTAAGAATACTTGGTGTTGCCATGCCAAGCTGTCTGCTGCCTTTTTATATATCCAGATAAAGGTGTTTGAGTGTATATGGTGGGCATATTGGATTCTTAACATACAGTAGTTGACATACACAAAAATAGTATTGAGTACAGGTCATAAGTTCAGTACACAAATCTGAAAAATGGCTCTCATTTAAAACATGTACAGATACAGGTGATTAAACCACCATTTAATGGTAATGTGGCAGCCATATTGGATTTGGATTCAAATCTAGGGGGGCCCACTAACGTAATTGCAAGAGTAGGGGCTAAACATATAACATTCACAGAGGAACCTTTGACTGGGAAAAATGACAATTTTCAGTGTCTGAGCCCACTTGCCTTAGAGCTGGTTACAATGGCCATAACATCAAAACACATGTATGCCTTTTTCTCAAGCAGGACCATAGCACAGGAGGTTGGTGGCACCTTAATTGGGGAGAACGGGCTCGTGGTAATGACTGGAGCGGAATCAGCGGAATGGTATCAAATACATCAAACACATGGTTTCCAGGTGCTTGATGCCATTCCATTTGCGCCTTTCCAGCCATTATTATAAGCCATTCTCCCCTCAGCAGCCTGCACTGGCACCATACAGCACTGAATGAGAGCAAATTTGAACAGCTACCAAAAGTGAAATTTACATTCATCATAAATATTCATAGTTGATATTTCAGACTATTGTATCTGTGTGTTTACAGGTCTATATTTCCAAGATGCATTAATATATCCTAATTTTGTGTATCTAGTGCAGACAACTGACTACTTGCTCATTTTCTTTTGCAATATCAGAGCTTACAATATTGGGTTACATGAGCTTAGGTTGTTCACCCCCCCCCCCCCCCCCCTCCAGCCAGTCATTATTCTGCACTGTTTGAGTTAAGGGGGTGTGTCAAAAATATCTAGCACTTTAACCATTTAAAAAATATTTTTATTTTTATATGGGAGACCTTAGTGAAAAACATGGCTGTGCTTTGTTATACCTCAGGAAGGGGAATATCAAAAACCAAAGCCCTTTTTGAGCATTGGCTACTAGCCTACTCAGTATGTCAAACTCTCACACACAAACACGTACAAGTACAAACACACACACATGCACTCATATACACACCAGTGCATTCACTTGCACAAGCCTGATAAACACTCGTCACTGACTTACAGCACCAGTACTTCTCTGTACAATGTTTTCCCGCCATTTTATTTTCATTTTTCTCCCTCTCCCCCTCCCACTCCCTTCCTCTCTCACATTCTCACCCAGTCAGTGTGTTAGTGTGGTTAAAATGTCATGGACTATGGTAAATGAGTTTGACCTCAGTGTACCCTGTGGCTAGAGAGGCAGGGGGGAGGAAACTGGCACTATGAAGTCCCACTTCAGCCCATATACTAAGTCAAATGACTCCAACATACACATGCATTTGTTATGGGGTATTAAAGAGGTCCTGGTATTGACCTCAGGACTCCCCCTATTATTCCTCTAACTAATCTGCTCCAGTCACATCAGCTTCAACCCTACAAGCAGACCTGGACGCTGTGGCAGACAGTTCCACGTTTCATGTCTTTGAGCATCCAGGTCATAAATATTACTTTGAGAAATAAACCCTGCAGAATCCAGCTCACACTGCTGGGGCCATCCTTTTCCCACAGTGCAGTATAAATAGCCCAGGGTAGAGTAGGGTGGGGTGACAGCAGGGCCGCTCAGGGAAGATCCCATGCACAACAGCACATTCTAGCCCACCTGGCCCTGCCAGCACCCAGGTCACCTTTCAGGACCTATGCCTCCCCTCCCACTTCCCCAAAGAACCTCACACCTTCAAACTGCTTCCCCGCCAACCACTGCTTTCTCCACATCCCCCTTAGCAGGACCCATTTGCTCTGAAGGCATCCAGCCTATATCCTGCCTGCCTGGTCACTGGGTCCTCGGTTCGCGCTCACTGACCCTCTAATCCTGACCACTGTGGAACGCCATGACTTGGCACGTTGGCGCGCCAATGACAACACAAGCACAAGCAAGAGCCTCATGCGCTGCTAACGAACTTATTCTGTTGAGGTTTTGAAATAAGCAGATTTGCATGTATGAACATGAAGTGCAATATGATATTGTGTGCTGCTGTAGAACCTGATGGAGTTTTGTATGGGATTTTGTAATAGGTCACTCGCTGCATATCTCAAACAGTGTGTGGAGACACTACGGAGATGAAGGTCTCAGGCCGCATCTCTTATCTAATGGACATTTACCCTGCCCCCAATGGACATTTATCATTGTTACAGTTGTAAATATGTATATATATATAATTTTTATTATTGTTTCATTCTCTTCTCTTTTTGACCTGCACTGTTGGATTTCTGAGCTTATGAGTTTCACTGCAATTACATCTGCGACCCTGTGCATGTGACTAATAAGTTAATCTAATATAAATGTCAAATCTTACAGGAAGGTCAACAAAAGGAATGCTGGTGTAGCCATGCTGGTTGTGTGCCTTGAATTCTAAATAAATCACAGACAGTATCACCAGAAAAGCCCCCCCACACCATCACACCTCCTCCTCCATGCTTCACAGTGGGAACCACACATAAGGAGATCACCTACTCTGCGTTTCACAGACACGGCGGTTGGAACCAAAAATCTCAAATTTGGACTCATCAGACCAAAGGACAGATTTTCACCGGTCTAATGTCCATTGCTCGTGTTTCTCAGCCCAAGCAAGTCTCTTCTCCTTATTGGTGCCCTTTAGTAGTGGTTTCTTTGCAGCAATTCAGCCATGACGGCCTGATTCACACAGTCTCCTCTGAACAGTTGATGTTTACATGTGTCTGTTACTTGAACTCTGTGAAGCATTTATTTGGGCTGCAATATCTGAGACTGGTAACTCTAAAGAACTTGTCCTCTGCAGCAAAGGTAAATCTGGGTCTACCTTTCCTGTGGCGGTCCTCATGAGAGCCAGTTTCATCATAGTGCTTGATGATTTTTTGCGACTGCACTTGAGGAAACTTTAAAAATTCTTGAAATTTTTCGCATTGGCTAACCTTCATTTCTCAAAGTAATGATGGACTGTCATTTCTCTTTGCTTATTTGAGCTGTTCTTGCCATAATATGGACTTGGTATTTTACCAAATAGGGCTATCTTCTGTATACCACCCCTACCTTGTCACAACACAACTGATTGGCTCAAATGCGTTAAGAAGGAAATAAATTCCACAAATTCACTGTTAACAAGGCACACCTGTTAATTGAAATGCATTCCAGGTGACTACTTTAACACTTTTTTGGTTACTACATGATTCCATATGTGTTATTTAATAGTTTTGATGTCTTCACTATTAATTTACAATGTACAAAATAGTAAAAGTGAAGAAAAACCCTGGAATGAGTAGCTGTGTCCAAACTTTCAACACTTTAGGTCCACTGTCCTGTGGTCTTTGATCTTTGTTGGTCTCTGTTCTGTCGACCAGTCTAGGATGCCACAATGAGGGGCCATGTTTGATGAATGAGGTTAATTAAATAATGGCAGCTATCACTAACTGTATAACTATTTCTATCCATTTGTATGTATTCACCTCTGTTTAGTGGATCAGTCCAGGAGGCCACAAGGCGCCATGTTTTGTAGATGAGTGTAGTGAATTACATGTAAACAACTCCACCAACCATCAGACTTCATGTCTACATGTCTAACTATATATTCCTCTTGCATGCCAACTATGCCCCTACAGAACGTTACTTCCTTCTAAAATGACAACCAGTGATTTGGTTTCCCACAGTTATCAAATCGAGGTGGGGGAGTTGTGGTGTGAGGGGGGGACCAATCCACGGGCAATTACTCTGCAGCCCTTTATCTGCCCCCTGACACCAATGTCCACCGCTATAAATCTATTGTCTGACAGCTGGAGTCTTCCTGATGATCACTACACTGGTGTGAACTGCACTGCTCCGATATCGATTGGCAAACACACATGTTGAATCTCAAGTAGTATACATACACAGAACTATACAGAACATTTCAATATCTATTGGCCTACATCTTCCTTAATTGAACAGATCATTTTCTTTATCTTAATAGCTTGTATCCTTGTTTTGCCTCCCACGTCAGGAAATGGGTGCTACGGACTCAAAGACGAATTGTTCAGGTCATCCTTTGTGACACTGCACTGTTCAATCAAAGACTCTGAAGTGAGTGGGGTAGTTTCCGGCTATATGTCCTTGGTTATTTAAAATACTAGAGTTTTTTGTGAGAACAGTAATTAATGAGCATGTGGCAGCCAGACACCAATGCACCAAGAAAGGATTGAAAAAACTAAAGCAGAGAGTCATACAGCAACCCGTATTCTAGTAGTACATCCATTGTTCAGAGTTGATGCTGAGGTATAATGCCATGTGTTATAGCTGACCAAGTAGGCGTTTTCCAACTCTATTATGATGTATTTATTTATTTATTTATTTTATTCGTTTATTTTCTCTTAAGTCCCTGCTTCTTTTTCATCAGTGCAATAGTGATGAGGAACTGCAGTAATCGTCTAGTTCTGCACATGGCTAAGCTAGAGGCCCACACTCTCATACACACTTCGGAAGGCCACATCATATGAATAACAGTACACTAGACAGTGACCAACTGTAATGCTTCCTTTTACATGACTTTTGACACATATGACCGCAGACTCCATTGTGAAATGTATTGCATAGTGCCAGTTTAAGTCTGTGTCATTTTCATGTAACTTGGGATTTTCACATTTGGGATAGAGTGTATTTCCACAGGGCCCACTCATGATTTATCATTAAACTCTTTTGACATTTTTTACTTGCATGAATTGTTTCTACAGCAGTGAATTTGTATCCTGGCTGTTAAAAGAGAATACATAGTGTTTCATGAAGCCAGATGGGAGAACAGAGAGAAAGATAAATGGATGTTACTGTAACTAAAGGAATAGAAAGCGAGCAAATGTGTGATCAGTTTTTTTTATTTTTGTGGTTTACCTAACATTTACCCTGCTGCCTTAAAAACCTCTCTAGGGTCGGCGGGACGAAATCGTCCCACCTACGTAACAGCCAGTGGAATCCTGTGGCGCGTTATTCAAATACCTTAGAAATGCTATTACTTCAATTTCTCAAACATATGACTATTTTACACAATTTTAAAGACAAGACTCTCGTTAATCTAACCACACTGTCCGATTTCAAAAAGGCTTTACAACGAAAGCAAAACATTAGATTATGTCAGCAGAGTACCCAGCCAGAAATAATCAGACACCCATTTTTCAAGCTAGCATATAATGTCACAAAAAACAAAAACCACAGCTAAATGCAGCACTAACCTTTGATGATATTCATCAGATGACACAACCTAGGACATTATGTTATACAATACATGCATGTTTTGTTCAATCAAGTTCATATTTATATCAAAAACCAGCTTTTTACATTAGCATGTGACGTTCAGAACTAGCATACCCCCCGCAAACTTCCGGTGAATTTACAAAAAATGTACTAAATTACTCACGATAAACGTTCACAAAAAGCATAACAATTATTTTAAGAATTATAGATACAGAACTCCTCTATGCACTCGATATGTCCGATTTTAAAATAGCTTTTCGGTGAATATTCTAAGTAGATAGCATCACAGGGCTAGCTATTTAGACACCCAGCAAGTTTAGCACTCACCAAAGTCAGATTTACTATAAGAAAAATATTATTACCTTTGGTGTTCTTCGTCAGAATGCACTACCAGGACTTCTACTTCAATAACAAATGTTGGTTTGGTCCCAAATAATCCATAGTTATGTTCAAATATCCTCTGTTTTGTTTGTGCGTTCAAGACACTATCCGAATGGTAAAGAAGGGTGACGAGCACGACGCATTTCGTGACAAAAAAATTCTAAATATTCCATTACCATACTTCGAAGCATGTCAACCACTGTTTAAAATCAATTTTTATGCCATTTTTCTCGTAAAAAAGCGATAATATTCCGACCGGGAAATCGTTTTTTAGTACAAAGAGAGCGAAAGTAAAAGCATGGGATCCCCTCGTGCACGAGCCTCAGTCTGATGGCCCTCTGATCGACCACCATCCAAACGCGCTAAAGTTTTTCAGCCAGCGCCTGGAATTACATCATTCAGCTTTTTCCCGGGTTCTGAGAGCCTATGGGAGCCGTAGGAAGTGTCACGTTACAGCAAAGATTCTACATTTTCTTTAAACAGAGCCAAGAAGCTCAAGGAATGGTCAGACAGGCCACTTCCTGTACAGAATCTTCTCAGGTTTTTGCCTGCCATATGAGTTCTGTTATACTCACAGACACCATTCAAACAGTTTTAGAAACTTTAGGGTGTTTTCTATCCAAAGCCAATAATTATATGCATATTCTAGTTTCTGGGCAGTAGTAATAACCAGATTAAATCGGGTACGTTTTTTATCCGGCCGTGTAAATACTGCCCCCTATCCCTAACAGGTTAAGGCTTGTCTTGACATTGATTACAGCAACAATAGAGTTAGGTTGAGAGCATCCTGTCTGGCTGTATCACTGCCTGGTACGGCAACTACACCGCCCACAACCGCAAAACTCTCCAGAGGGTGGTGTGGTCTGCCCAACGCATTACCGGGGGAAAAACTTCCCGCCCTCCTGGACACCTACAGCACCCGATGCCATAGGAAGGCCAAAAAGATCATCCAGGACATCAACCACCCGAGCCACTGCCTGTTCACTCCGCTATCATCCAGAAGGCGAGGTCAGTACAGGTGCATCAAAGCTGGGACCAAGAGACTGAAAAACAGCTTCTATCACAAGGCCATCAGACTGCTAAACAGCCATCATTAGCACATCAGAGGCGGCTGCCTGTAGACATAGATTAGGAATCACTGGCCACTTTTAGAAATGGATCACTAGCCACTGTAATAATGTTCCCTATCTAGCATTACTCATCTCATATGTATAAACTGCACTCCACACTATTCTACGGTATCTTAGTCAGTTTTAAATTGTGCTAACATATTGCATCACCCATTTCATATGAATATACTGTATTGTATTCTATACTACACCACTGACTGTTAAAAATCCATCTCCAGCACATCAGAGGCTGCTGCCTATAGACATAAATTAGGAATCACTGGCCACTTTAAGGAAATGAAACACGAGCCACTTTAATAATTTTGGGGCGGCAGATAGCCTAGTGGTTAGAGTGTTGGGCCAGTAACCAAAAGGTTGCTGGATCAAATCCCTGAGCTGACAAGGTAAAATTCTGCCCCTGAACAAGGCAGTTAGCCCACTGTTCCCTGGTAGGCTGTCATTGTAAATGATAATTTGTTCTGAACTGACTTGCCTAGTTAAATAAAAAATTGAGGATCATCGCAACAGTCAACAAAGAGCTATTTGAAAGTTTAAACCATCAAATTGTTTGGGGTGGAGACAACTGAAGGCAATCCATGGTAAAGATTGCCTCTCCCCCACATTTGGAAAATCTGTCTTGCCGAAAAAGGTTATAACCAGAAAGGTTAACATCAGTATTCAAAACACTAATTACCAACACATCTAGATTGGAGGGGTGAACCCACACTTTCAATTGATCCATTTTAGGTAATAAGCTTCTAGTGTTAATGTGCAGAAAACCCAGGCTTTTACAGGAGCAGAAATCAGTGAAGCAGATATCAGAGCACAAGTCAGAATTGGGACTAGCAACAGTAGATGGGCCAGGGTGTACATGCACATTTCCAGATATCATCAACAGTAATATAATCAAGGCACGGCATAGGACAGGGAGAGCTCTGCAGTGCTGATTTATGACATCTGAATGTGCATCAGACAGCAACAAGATCATATTGTACAGCAATTTCATCAGGTAACATTAATACAAAGCCGGCGAGAGGTGGTTAGAATGGGATGGGAGGCCAAAAGTCTGTGTAACCAATAGAGTCCTGAGTGTAAGAACAAACATAGTCTGTCCCACTGGGTAAAGAAAGTTCGTAGTCAACAAAGAAACTCATCTCATATGTATTCTATACTATACTGTATCTTAGTCCAATGCCGCTCTGACATATATGTATATATATTCTCAATCCATTCCTTACTTAGATGTACGTGTTTTTTGGGTATATGTTGTGAAACTATTAGATATTACTTGTTAGACATTACTGTACTGTCGGAGCTAGAAGCACAAGCATTTCGCTACACCCGCAATAACATCTGCTAAACACGTGTATGTGACCAATAACATTTGATTTGATTTGATTTAGGTGGAACCCCTGAGGAAATCAATTTGCTCCCCCTGGTCCCAGCTCTTTCATGAGGGGTCAATAGGGACAGACGGACATCCTGTATTTGATGTCTATGGTCACAACAGCAGGGGTCCTGCAAAGTTTCTCTAACAGGGTGTGAAAACAAACAATGGGATGAGTTCTGTGTTTAGGTCATGAGTCAGTGATTTACACCTGGATCAGAATGATGTGACCATAATAGCCTGCAATAACTGTTGTTAGTATCTGTGAATATAAAGTAATTCAGTTTATTGTTATATTGGAGGTTGAATGATAACAATAAAGTGCTGCTCTTGTTCTTAAACCTCATGATGGAAGTAGGCTATATTATCACAAATCACAAGACAGCCTATTTATAATACTGTATGACAAGGCCTACAATTATTCAAATGTATGGCCTATCACACCATATACTGTAGGCTACCAGATTGCACTGTGACTGCACGTTTATTGATGTTGCTTATTTGTTTTACTAATCTGGTTATTGAAAGTAATATTGTTCATCAAAACAACATTGACAGTAAACACTATGGTATAGTTATTGAAGGGAAATATTCTGATCACCTTCATGAGTCACAAATACCAGTAAACTTGCCAATGAGGGCAACCTATAGTAGTACAATTAAGAAAGAGTGGGAGTTAAAAGGCTGAACGGAAAAGCGTCAACATCTAGGCCCAATGTGGAGAGAGAAAAACATCTATGAACGGGTTAAATTTCAGTCATACGAAGCTTTGAGAAGTAGAAAATATGTGAAAATTCCTCCGCCGCGGCGACAGAGAAAAATAAAAGTAAAATTCGAAAAGTGGAATTCTAAAACAGTTCCACATTTACAAACACTAAAATATCTCAGTAATCAATTTGTAATGCAATGTTGATTTGGTGAGTGTCAAGTGTATCTTCAAATGTGCCGACACTCATATATACTGCTCAGATAGATCCTTCTCTGTAACTTCTGCGGAGGAATAGATTTTCCTCTTAGTGACTTCAGTGACGAGGTGAGGAGTGAAGAAACTGACTACAGTGCTGTTGTCTTTTATAGGAAAATAGAAACAAAAACGAAGATTTTAAAGTAAAAACAGACGTGGACGAAACAAGGGGAACGGGGCCTTTATTATTTTAACTTCGTAATAGTATTGTTCTTGACGACACATTTAGAAGTTTAGTTCACCTAACCGGAGACAGAGCTCAGCCTCGCGCTGGCGACTCTATGTGGATTTTACAGAAAATATGGGCCAATTACCCGTTTTCTCTTCGGGCAAAGTATTAGTCATCGTCGTCTGTTGCGTTAGACTTTCTTTGGGTAAGTTACTGAGATAAGTTTTGCTTTTGATACATTTCTATGACCTAAATCGTATTCTCTCGCTAATTACTTAGCATCTGTGCTGGCATGGGGCGAAGCATCTGCACACGCTTCTGCATAATTAGGCTGATTAGGCGACTTTTGGATCCAAAGTAACACATGTCGATATTAATACTTTGTCACGTGCCTCTTATGCATCAGTTTAGTAACTTTGTAACAAATAAAGTAGCCAGTAGCAGCTCGCAACAAGGTGAAGAATGGGAAAAAGTTACAGCACAGCTGTACTTTTTTTGTTTGGCAGTTTGTTCTTTAGAATACATTGTATACGTCTATCTCAAATCTAGTGTAACCGACAGTACACGCACAGTATCAAGTGAGATTTGTGGATGGTGTTTAATTAGAAATTATATTTAGTTGCCAAAATTTAGCTATTGACACCTATGCTCGATGTCTCGCAGCGCTGCCCATATGTTAGTTAACCAGCGCGCTCGCCCAATATAGTTAGGGTGAATGGAATTCAAAATGGTTTTGTTGTGTTAGCTACAAATAAATATATATTTTGTAATTTGAGTTTGATGGAGTATAGATTTGACATTTTTGTTCTTATTTTGTTCGTTTTGGGCGTGTTTTTAATGCTTATTGCTGATTGGCTACTTTTGACTCATTTTTTTTTTATGACAACACAACTATAACATCACATATTGATGATAATCACAATTATCATAACTCTAACAGTAGTATTGTTAATCAGTACTTTTAATCGTTACACAATGAATAATTGGGCTAATGGCAATGATATCCATACTGAAATTGTTACTATTACTATCTGCTCTGTACTATTATTGCTCCTTTTGTGATAGTTCCCAAATTCAACAGAGTACTGCTACAGACTCAGTCATAGCACAGAAATGGTGGTTAATAGCAAAACACATGAATTCCAGCCAGGTAAGAGACATTAACATAAAAGTGATTACATGAGCCATGTTTCTGCCTCAACCTCATGACCTTAATTTCTCACGTTTTGGACAGAGGATTGACACACAAGAACACAAGACAATGTAAAGCTGCTACAGGCAGGAGAAGAAGTGGGTGGAATGTTCCTGTTGGTGTTTCACATTCCTCCCTCTTTCTCTCTCTCTGACCCTCTCATGCTTTCTCTCCCTCTCACACACACACACTCACTCACCCATCCACTCTTACAGCATAGAAATCGGCTGTTGCCTCCCTATTGTGTCAAGCAGATGATGTCCCTTGAGGATGAAGCTTTTGACTTTTTTTGTGGCACACGACGTGGTGCTGCCTGCCTGCCTCCACTGCGTGGGTCCATGGCTGCATGTATTTACTCAGTCCTGACAGCATGCCTGTGCAATGAAAAGCCCAGTGATTGTGCCTGTTACTGCATTGCTTGTTCTGCAGTCTGACCCATGCTGGAGCCTGGTGTGAAATGTGATTTATCTGTGACATGCTGCGCCCTCCACGTGGAACACAAGCTTCTGTTTATTGACCTGCCTGCATTACTGAGCTGCTGAGCACTGGCTCTTCACAATGCCAGTGGAGGGCACAGTGGTCGCAGCATCAGTTCATCCCAGCTCAGTCTGCCTCCAGACAATTTTAATATTTTTCTTTGTTTGTTGATTCTTCTTCTTAACCCATTCTCCTCCCTAAGCTATATGTACATATTAGAAGAAAACACATGCTTTTTTGACTGTTTCTTTTGGTTGTTGTAGTAGTAAATTACCTCAAGTTACAGCAGCAAAGAACAGCTGTGTGATAAGAACGGAATAGGAGTGTGCTCCAGATAGGATTTTAGTCGAGTGGAGGCGATCTGATGCAAAGGGGGGCTTGGTGTGGTTAATGGGAGGTGCTGCTGTGAAGAGTGGGGGTGATTACAGAGAGTTGTGACTGCACTGTTGAGCAGGTTAGCAAATGAACAGAGAATTAAGATGTCCTACATTCCTGCCCCAGCAGAGCTCAATAATCCTGGAGCCATGAGGGCAGAGCGCTGGTGCCCATGTCCACAGCTCTACACTACACCCCAGCACTGCAGTGTGAAGGCCACTCCGCCTGCAGAGGATGGCCCTCTGTGTACACAGATTTAGATCAGGGGTGCTAATTCTTCTTCCTAATTGTAACAGCAAAGTTATCATCAGGACTTTACTGTTGCTATTGGAACTGGGCAATTTGTAGCGTCACCTCCCTCGTTGTTTGTGACCTACTAGTCCTAGTACAAACCCAGCTTGATGTTGACGCTGCTGTTTTTGTGGGCCACAGACATAAGTAACCCTTGGGCAAAGTCGTTTAGCTTAGTTTCTGTGCATGCTAAGTCAACTAGGAGTAGTACTGTTGACCAATCACCGACGAAGGGGCGTAAACTTCGGTTACTGAACTTCGACTTGCCTCAAGATGTTTTTTTTGTGTGCACAAACTGCTGAAAAAAACCTTCCAAAGACAAAAATTAACCAAAACCTCACACAATTGAGTCATAATATATGCGCAAACTCTTTCAATTTGGAAGTATACGGTGAGCTTTAACCCCAAATAAATTAGCCTATGATATTAGTGCACATAAAGACCAGGGAAGTTTCTCCTATTGATTTAATTTTAATTTAAGATTCTGCAATCCAATAAATATTTATTTAACTTATTTTTTGGTACTTTTAACCTTTTCTCTCCCCAATTTTGTCCAATTTGAAGTTACATTCTTGTCCCATCGCTGCAACTCCCGTACGGACTCGGGAGAGGCGAAGGTCGAGAGCCATGTGTCCTCCGAAACACAACCCTGCCAAGCTGCACTGCTTCTTGACACAATGCTCGCTTAACCTGTTGGGGCCACCCCTTCCCGTTCGGATCCCGGTAACGGGATTGCTTGACAAGATGCATGGCGTGAAATTCAAAACAGCAAAAATCTAATAATTTAAATTTCTCAAAACAATCAACTATTTTACACCCTTTGAAAGATAACCATCTCCTTAATCTAACCACGTTGTCCGATTTCAAAAAGGCTTTACGGCGAAAGCATAAAGTTAGATTATGTTAGGACAGTACATTGACAAAACATTACACACAGCTATTTTCAATGCAAAGACAGGCGTCACCAAAAGCAGAAAACCAGCTAAAATTATGCACTAACCTTTGACAATCTTCATCAGATGACACTCCTAGGACATTATGTTAGACAATACATGCATTTTTTGTTCTATCAAGTTCATATTTATATCCAAAAACAGCATTTTACAATGGCGGTGATGTTCAGAAAATATTTAGCCTCCAAAACTGCCGGTGAATCAGCGCTACAATTTACAAAATTACTATTCGAAAACATTGGTAAAATATAATAGTCATTCAAAGAATTATAGATTAACATCTCGTGAATGCAACCGCATTGCCAGATTTCAAAAGAACTTTACTGGGAAATCACACTTTGCAATAAATGAGGTACTATGCTCAGAAAAATAAGCTAGGCGATACAGACTAGCGCCATCTTGGAGTCATCTAAAATCAAATATACTATTGTAAATATTCCCTTACCTTTGATTATCTTCATCAGAAGGCACTTCCAGGAATCCCAGGTCCACAACAAATGTTGTTTTGTTCGAAGAAGTTCATAATTTATGTCCAAATAGCTCCTTCTTGTTAGCGCGTTCCGAAGGCTACTCAAAATGTACGAAGCGCGCGGAACATGTCGCCACGAAAGTATTATTATTTTTTTTATTTACGTTCGTTCAAACATGTCAAACGTTGTATAGCATAAATCTTTAGGGCCTTTTTCAATCAGAACTTCAATAATATTCAAGGCGGACGATTGCATTGTCTTACAAAACGTTTCGGAACGAAAGAGTACCCACATGCACGCGCATCATAGTAGTAATCGCCTTCCCCTTATGTCAAACTTTCCAGGCTTCTCGTTCAGTCAGTTTTTACAGGAGAAGACTCAAACCACTTTGTAAAGACTGTTGACATCTAGTGGAAGGCTTAGGAAGTGCTAAAGGAATCCTAACTCACTCTGTGTTTCATAGGCAAAGGCTTGAAAGTGATTCCACACATCAGATTTCAACTTCCTGTTAGGATTTGTCTCAGGGTTTTGACTGCCATATGAGTTCTGTTATACTCACAGACACCATTCAAACAGTTTTAGAAACTTTAGAGTGTTTTCTATCCAAATCTAATAATAATATGCATATTCTCGTTTCTGGGCAAGAGCAGTAACCAGTTTAAATCGGGTACGTTTTTTTATCCGGCCGTGAAAATACTGCCCCCTAGCCCCAACAGGTTTTAACCTGGAAGCCAGCTGCACCAATGTGTCGGAGGAAACACCATACAACTGGCATCCGAAGTCAGCTCGCAGGTGCCGGGCCTGCCGCAAGGAATCGCTAGAGGGTGATGGGACAAGGACATCCCGGCTGGCCAAACCCTCCCTAACCCAGAGGACGCTGGGCTAATTGTGCGCCGCCTCATGGGTCTCCCGGTCACGGCCAGCTGTGACACAGCCTGGGATCGAACCCGGGTCTGTAGTGACGCCTCAAGCACTGCGATGCAGTATCTTTGACCACTGTGCCACTCAGGAGGCCCCTGCAACACTCTTTTTAACAATAAAATATAACAACAATAGCTTAATTGTCAACCCAACATGCATGACAATCACTGGATTAGGTTGCACATGAGAATATTTAGAATCACAACATGAAAAGATGATGAAACAACTTATTTCTTGAATACCATCTCAGTAGACTATTGAACTTTTTAACAAATCACTGCGAATTACGTTATAAGATGATACTCATTTGTTCTATTGTGTGATGCTGTGGGAAAAAAATTGGTGCAACCAAATCATGGGCTGGTGCCATGTACTGAAAAACCTAGTGGTACCAGTGCCATCAGGGGAAAATGTTAGTCTGGAGCACTACCATGGCAACTGTTTGCTTGTCGTCTGTTAGATATGGCTGCACTGTCGGGAACTAGAAACACAAGCATTTCGCTACACTCACAATAATATCTGCTTACCATGTGTATGTGACCAATAAAATTTGATTTGTTTTGCCAACGGATATAGGCTATAGCAATTCCAGGAAACTGGGTTACTTCCTCAGTTGGTGCGAACAACTTCCTGTCCTCTCCAATATGGGACTGGAGCCTGTGCTCGGGGACGCCCATTCGTGTGCACTCTTTTGTCAGTGTATCGTAATTACTTCCCCATCTCCTCAGTGATTAGTTCAAAGCCAAATCCGTCACTCATTCCCTCTCCGCAATCAGACTCGACTAACAGAGCCTCCCCTCCCAGGGTTTTGTAGTGGATTCAGTGACAAAGCAGTGGTGCGTGTTGAGGGAGGAACCAACGTGTGCCAGCCAGCTGCACAGCCAAATGCCAAAGCCCATGACCCTGACTAGACATACTCTTCGTTTGTATGTCCTTGCTCTGTTCTTAAAATGGACAGAGAACAACATACAGTGCACAGAGACAAAACGAGAGGGAGCGAGCGAGAGATTCACTTCCATTTCTACGAATGTGGGGATTCCATTGTTTAGCCCACACAGTCTGTCTGACCACAGTCACACATGCTCCTGCTCGCGCCACTACACGTGTGTAGTGGAGTCATCATTACTGGCACTCTCTCTGTATATGTGTCTGGCCTACTAGCCTGGCCTGAAGGACGATGAGTATGTTTTAGTCGTCTCATCTGTATGTTAAATACAATTTGCCCCCCCCCCCTTCAACCAACCCCAATTTCCCTGTTTTCCTTAGCCGCCTGGTTCTTATCATGTCTACAATCATAAGAAAATTCCCCTAAACCAGCTTTCACTGATAAAGTAGGAGAGCCTCCATTAGGGAGAAGAATGTCAGTTGTAGTTACAACAGGCTGGTAAAAGTTATCTGTCAGCGGGGTCTGTGACGCGTGGTGGTATTGTTTGTTTGCTTGTTGCGTCTGTGTGAGAGTGGTGGGGCTGAGCTGCAATGGGGGGGATCCTCTCCTCCCTCCCCACCCTCTCCCAGAGCCCGGGCTGGTGGTCTGCTTCAGAATGGAAATGGAGTAATTAGTGTCAGCCTGTCCCAAATCCTGTGAGATCATTACGCCTGGCGTTGTGACAGCGTGCATGTATGTGGACTGGAGCTCGTCAAACCAGTTAGGGGAAAGAGATTTCTTCGCTGCTTACTCGCTCACTCTCTCCTTCTCACCCTTTCTCTCCCTGTTGCTCTTTTTAGCACTCCTCCTTATACTATTTTGATATCCTTATCCTCAGTTGCTCATTGTCTACTGTCTTTCTTTACCCCTGTATATTTTGCTTCCTGCTTTCTGTCTATTTCTCTCCTTCGTGTCTGAAAAGTTAAGAATTGTGGCTGGCTGGAGCAGTTTTTTTTCTGAAGTATTTCCTATTTAATGAGCCAATGTCAGTAGAGAGAGTGAAACCCCAGATGCGAACTTCACTGTTCAATCGTGCATATTTTTGCCACCTCTTTTTAACCACAGTGACCACCAATGAGACGGCATAGGAAAAGTATGTCTGCTTCTAGAGCTTCCAAATACATTTTAGGCCTAAGTACTGTATATAATTTCTTGATTTGCATGAAAATGCATGTATCCCATTAATAATCAATGCATAGCCTATTTATGCCTATAGGCTAAGCTATGTGCATTAACCTCCTATCACAAGTTAGCCTTGAATGATCAGTCATATGGAGATGAAAGTGAAGGATCCAGACAGGGTGTGACCCCAGTGTGATCTGTGATGTCTTACTGTCTCGTAGCATGAGTAATGGGGGGTATTATGTTCGTGGTCAGTCATCATGCAAAGTCACACATGATATCACAGCCTAGCTGTATGCAGCACAGCAGTATCTGGTGTGATATGTCAGCTGATATTTACTGGCCTTATGACATGTGTCTCTTGCCTCAGGTGTTCCAGGCTCATTCTGTTGCTCTAAATTGTAGTGTGGTTGTGTTTAATACCATTGTTCCTAAATTTGATTTGAACCAATAACCACTATGATTGACTGAGTTTATATCTGTGATTCTTGGACCTTGGAGTCTGATTCCAACCAGCACTCGGTTGTTCAAATTACTAGGCTTGTCCTTTAATGTAGAAGTAGCTCCAGATGTGTGTGTGAGCGTTCATGTACTTCTTCCTTTCAGAGTGGTGCATACAATATGTGACGGTCTTGTCACAGGAAGCAGTGTTAATGCTGAGCACACTTCCTGTGCATTGATGACATGGCTGTCATGTGAGGATTGGCGTTGCTGTGAAGTCATTTGACCTGCCCTTTCTTCCAGGAAAGAGCACTGTGTTTTGGGTTTCCCAAACTCGGTGCTGGGGCCCCCCCTGGTTGATTATGACAGTGAACCCCAGGCTAAGATTCAGACTAAGTTAAATCAAACATCAATGGAAAAAAAGCAGGGGGGAAAATTATTAAAAAAAAAAAAAGTATATTCTTTTCCTTCACATTTTCTTTTCCTTCCTGTTAAAATATATATATTTAAGTGGGTACACGATGGTTTGAAATTCTGTCAGCTTTTTTCATACCTCGAGTTTAATCAACACTATCAGCCCACATATTAAATTGATATTGGCAACATCAACATGCTATTTGGCATACCACCACTAGGCTTGGGCGGTATCCAGATTTTAATATTATCATACAGTCCTTATCTTTTCCTGGGATTTATGGAATTACTATCATAGCACACAACGGTGTGCTAAAAATGCAATAAAAGCCCATTGGACGTCTCTTACCGGAATGCTAACAAAATGTACACAAACTAATAGCAAAATCACAAAGACAACTAACAAACTAATTGCAAAGACGTGCAAATCCAGCTCATAAAGTTGTACAAGCATAGCTAGTAGCTACCGAATGTCATTTTTAGTCAGTGTGGACATTTTACAAGTGAAAGCGAATGAGAAATTGTACAAATTAACAAAGTTGTGATGCATGCGTTTCTGAAGGAATAGCAGCATGTGTACATGGAGCAGAGGGGAGAAGAACGGAGGAGGGGGAGAAAACACTAGTAGGTATCACAAGGAAAAAATTGGAGCTGTCCAGGCAACTCATCCAGAGCTCTTTGACTTCTGGCAGAAAGGCATTATAAGATATCTGATGGCAAACATTTAGTAGTGAATTGCATACAAGTGAAACGTCATCACCTCATGTGCGCAGCACAACGGAGACTTGACGATAGATATAGAACGCTATGGACGTCTCCCGTTGTGCTATTTACAAACAAACACGTGACTGGTTCAACTGTTCTGGGGAACTACGGTAAGCTTCATAATGTAAAATAATGTGACGGGTGAAATAAAGCAGATTGCGTACTTCATCTCCTAACATTCTGCACAAATTGACTGCAGGTATTCATTAATAAAGTAGATACAAAAACTTCAAATAAATAGTTTTGACGGTATTAAAAAAAACATCCCTGTGACTTTTTCCAAATACCCCGGTATACGGTATACCGCCCAAGCCTAACTACCACCTGGTATGCATCAGGAGCACTTGAGTGCCGTCTCTGGTTGCATCCTCCCCACACAATAGAGGAAGTGTTTTTATTTTTCTACGTATTTTTTTCAACCTTTATTTTGACAGGGAAGTCATGCTGAGCCTGAGTGTCTGACTAGCAGTTTCCCAGAATCCCCCCTCCGGTGCACGTATATATTGTTTTTCTGCCCTAGTACTACACAGCTGATTCAAAACATCAAAGCTTGATGAAGAGTTGGTTTGAATCAGCTGTGTAGTGCTGCAAAGACCAAAAGGTGCAACGGGGGGGGGGGGGGTCCCAGCACTGAGTTTGGGAAACCCTGACATAGATGAGACGTTGTGGTCTCTATCAAGGCTCACTGATGTCTCTGTCTGCTGCATGTTCACTGGCTGGCCCATGTGGCTCTTGTAGTTTCCTATATTAATATGATCACCTGGGGTTGGGTGGCAGGAGTGGTAAGATGTGCTTGAGTTTGGGTGGCATAAGACTGAAATATATTAGTTTTTTTTTTTAAATGCATGTTTTCAAGAGGATTCTGAATAAACAGATAGATGAAGGCCTATTGGAAAGAATCACTAAAGTTATTCATCAGGTTGTGTGTTCTTGACTGATGTGTTGTATTCCTGTCTGTTGCAGCTCTCCAGTGTCTGGATGCTGTTAAGCCGTGTGTCAACAATGCTACGTGTGCCACCTTCACCAACGGGACAGGATACTGCAGGTAAGACTGGCTTGGCCGAGGAGAAACCCTTCAGGTGGTTGTTGGGTCCAGTACCAACCCAAGGATCACTGAGTAATAACAATACTGGCAGCCCCACCAAAGCATACTTCCACCTCCAAGCTGTTTTTTTGTAGAGATTACGGGGGATCTCCCAAGTCGTACATTTTCAAAGGAGTCTTGTGTTGCCAAATTAATCAAGACTCTTCTACTGTATTCAATGGTTGACTGTCTAAATCCAGATTGGGTATTGCCTTTTAATGTTCTATAAAGGTCTGCAATTATTTCGGTTTGTCATGATATATGCCTAGTGCCTTTGACAGTGCTTGTAATTATGAATTTACTTAGCATAGTAAGAACGGACACTCCCAATCTATACACCAATTATAGAAACACACAGCTCGGTCATGAACCTATCACGTTGCATGTAATGGGATGTGAGTCACGCTCTGTTTCTGTTCCCAGACCTGTGGAATCTGAAAAGTTTACTGCTTCCGAAATAAATAGAAAACATCTAGGCTTTAGTCAATGTTTTCAATTCAACTGTAAAGCAAATATGTTCCCCTACAGGTGTATGGAGTCCATTATTAGGGCCCTATAAAGTCTGCTTTATGTTTTTCCCAAATTGTGTTTTTTCCATTTTTGTTTTTCCAGGTTTCATTTTTGGGGGTTTTCGCTCTCAAAATCACACCTTTTGGATGTTTTAAGTGCTTAAACCCCATCAGGAGACCACTTTTGGGGTCTGGGATAAAATCAAATAAATGTAGATGCCCTTTAATTCAACTGAGCACCAGCAAGAGACTTGTTTGGTTAGCTGTGTTTCTGTACCACACATGTAATTGCAGAGTTTGCTAAATAAATCGCCACTGGATAATCACATTTTATTGACTACATGGACCGAATACAACAGTTGTAGACTTTACCGTGAAATGCTTACTTACCAGCTCATCCACAACAACGCAGAGTTAAAAAGTAAGACAAATATTTGCTAAATAAAATCATAGTAACAGAATAAATAATCAACGCACGGGCATTCCTGTGTGTTGCCTCTTCAGAAAGTTGAAGGAAATACGAATCACTGAACCATTTTTGAATGTCTTGGGCAAATTTAATACATGTAGTAAGTTGAATACATTATTTGATTTCATACTAAGTTCAATACGTTTTTGAATGTTGTTGAATTCCGTTTTAATGTCTAGATTCCGTGATTCCGTCTGCGTTCTCCGCTTTATGGATTTTATAGGATCCTACATTGTGTTCGCCTCTGATGTAGAACAAGACACTGACCTGAGCTAGGCCTAGCTTTCACCATCAGTGGTTGTAATGAGAGCGAGTAGGAGGACAAGTGAGCCCAAGACAAAGAACACTGAACAGACCGCTTGAGTCACACACTGATTTTAACGGTGACTTGTGTAACTGGCTGACTGCCCCAGAAGGAAGTTTCTCTATTATCTATTTGAATTCATTTAATCCTTTGTCCCATATTGGGCAGCGGGTTGCTCCTCCTGAAGAGAGGAGTCTTTCAGTCCAAGGCCAGTCGGGTGACAGAGGAGGGCAACTGTTAGACTAATTAACCAGTCAGACGGCGCACACACAGTCCCAGATCCCTCCCTCCTGCCGGCCCGCTGGCTGACCTCAAAAGAGTCATTGTGTGAAAATCCCATTATGTGTTTATTAGACTTCCAACATATTAAGGCAAGCAGTGAAAAAACAGTGCCTGGTCCATCCCCCTCAAGACAAGTGCAATTATGGACTGTGCAGCAGTCCAGGGGTCAGAGTTAGTTATAACGACTACTGTTGTGTTGATATGCTGTCTTTAGGACAAGGCCGAACACTGCCGGGGGACGAGGCATGTGCTCCAAGACAGATTGATGGCTGCCAGTTGACTTTTGTGCAAAGGGAACAGGAGGATACAGAGAAGGAAATAGGGGAACATTCAGCTGATGCTTAGTAATGCTTTTTTGTGGAGGTGACACCCAAGCACTCATTTCTGTCTGTCTTTTTGCTTACTGGGAACCTAATGAGAGAAAGATGAGTCTGGGAGGGAGAGGCTGGCTGGCAGAGCAAGGTGTGTTTAAGCTGTTGAACCGGTGGGACTGCAAGCCTTCAGCGAGGGTGTGAGAAAGAGGCGTGTGTCACCACTGTGTGTTTGTGTGTCACTGTCTGTTGAGCCTGGGCTTTTGTTAGTGCCCAAGTGTACTGGTAAGTCAGAGCAAAGTGTGTTGATCTTTATTTATTATTTGATATATTTGACATGTGATAAGCCCACAGAGGGCCAGGGAGATGCATGTGATAATCTGAAGGACCCAAAAGGGCCACTTGATGTCTTCAGAGAAATTACATCAAATCCTTAACTTAAAAGGTTTCCAATGAAACATTTTGTATATGTATATATGTGTAGGGTATATTTATATTTATATATATATATATATATATATATACCCTACACAGGATAGATTTAGAGTTGGGCCTAGTACCTCAGCACAGCAACCCTAGGGCGAGAGTGATGGCATCCAAACCTTTTTTCCCTGACCAAGATCCCTTTGTCTACTACAGTGCCATGGTGCAAACTGATTAATTCTCTCTCTCTCTCGACTGAACAGAGAAGGAGAGAGAGAGTTTGGTGTGTAGTAGTTGGTTTGATCTGACAGATAGAATTTAGCTTGGGGCAGAGAGAGGAATAAAAGAGGGAGTAAAGAAAGGAGGATGTCTCTTTAGCAGTAATTTGAGGAGAGTATCTCAGAGCTGACTTGTCACTGATGAGAGGTGTGGGAGGGGAGAGAGGGGGATGAGGAGGAGAAAGAGGGACAGAAATGACCCTGTCACTGCCCCTTCCTCATCACTCTATCAATCATCCCTCATTCCCTCGGGCTAAATGCCTCTGGACACATCTCACCTGGCCTCTTAATCCTTCGCTCTCTCTCCCTCAATTTATCCCCCTTTTCATTATTTCCACCATCTCTTTCTCTTCATTTAACCCCTCCACCCTACTTTTTGTCTGTCTCAGACCCTGAAATCCTCTGTTACCCCTTGCCTTTGCCCCACTGACTTAACCTCACCCCCTTTCTACCCCTGTCTATATATGTCAGTTCTCTTTCATCATGAGCTTGCCCGACAGAGAGCCATGATGTGATTTCCTATCCCCATTGAGCCTCCCATAGCCTCAGGTGAAACAGGAGAGAACCAGAAACTCCAGCACAAGGGAGGAGGGAGAGCTGAGAGGAGGAGCACTGCGTTAGCTTAATCTCTCTCTCCCTCACTCCTTTCACTGCAACCACTCCGTACCGCTTCTCCTCTACTCCAGCAGACCAGCACACACACAACCACAGTAGCTGATAACACACACTGAGTGGCCAGGCAAACCCATGACCAAAACCTGAGTTAACAAAACCTTGTGATTTTGAAGAAACAAACCCAGGGCGTTGATTTTTCACCCAGTCCACTTGCCCACCACAGCTCAATGAGATGTACTGACATAATGAAACCACACAGATAAGAGACTGAAGACAGGCCCAGGGGCACCTTGAGACAAGATAGTGGCTGGCCCTGGGACAGTGGGGCAGGGAAAGAGCTGAAGTGTGGCTGGCACAGAGGGCTAAGAAAGGGGTCTGCCGGTGGGGGTGTTGTTGGATGTTAGAGTGGGGTATGACTAGGCCTGTGTGTATGGTCTATGGCAGGGGTCTTGATGGGGTGGAGATGAGACCATTCATCATTGTCAACTCACTAGATAGGGTCAACATGGCCTGCTGGCCAAGAGGGACTGTCCCTTTTTGTGTGTTTCACCCCTACACCCACTCTCAATCTGAAAGGGAGGAAGCCCTACAGAATAGTGGGGAATGTAACAACCAGATTCTAAACCCACAAGACACTGCAGTGACAAGAGCTGTGGTGATAATGACAACAAAGTAGGCTAACCCTGTGAAGTTCAAATGCCCAGTGGTTGCATGACTTCAATGAAAGATGTTGGCCTCAGGCCTCCTAGAGATTCATAACTAAATGACACCACACAACAGAGGAAAGCAGATGGAGCATACAGAATCAAAATGGATTCCTTATTCAGTCTGTCGGATCTTGATTCTTTTGGAGTGTTCTTTTAAATATAGTGTGCTATTTACCACAGCCCAAAGTCAGTCTCCACTCTCCGACAGTCTCTTTTTCTCTCCTCTCCTGCCTTTCATTCCTTCTCTCCCATCGCCCTACAAGCCACACATTTTTTCTTCATTTCTTGCCATTCGCAAATTCGCACCCCCCCAATCACTTGTTGTTTTAGCAGCCTTTCTGCTCTTTATGAAAGTGTTTGCTTCCAAAAATACTACTCTAACATTTCCTCTGAGTAAAGAGCATAGAAGGTATTGAGCAAAAAGGGATGAGACAAATTGTTTTATTGTAAAGAAACCAAGGAAGACTATTATACCGTGTCCTATAGCCTAGATCTCATAAGGCACACATCTCAAAATCTTCTCAACCTACACCATTATTTTTGGTTTTGAATTGAAACTTTCTACTGTAGAATACTGTGTGTGTGGTGTGTGGTGTGTGTGTGTGTGTGTGTGTGCACACTACATACTTGCACCAGAGAGACCACCTCCGCTCCAGTCCAACCAGCCAAAGCGGCGAGTGTGAAATGTGAGCAGGAGCACCTTGTTTATGCAGCCTGGTCTATGTGTGACGGTCGGAGGGAGAGGAGGAGATAGGGCTGTCCTTGGCTAAAAACAATCTATTGGTCGAAATTTTTCAACTTTCATTTTTCCATATATAGACACACCCTATGTGTTTTAATAAAATAAATTATATGCACTGAGCTTGTCTGATGCTTTAAGCTTACAGGTTGATGAAATAAGACATGCCTCAAAATGGCACCAGAGATCTAGATAACCAGAAGAAAAAAAACCTGACCCAACTATTCTCCTGCTCCTTCTGGCTTTTAGATTCTGCCATCACTCTCCTGAAGTTGCTGGTTATAGGCTACACATGGAGTCGGCAACCTTTCTCATGTGGAATGCCAATTTATCCTACCATTTCTACCGATCTGCGTGCAAGTTATGGTTTTCATATGCACATTTTCGTGAAACAGTTTCATTTATTTTATAACTTCTTCATATCTTAATATCATTGGCATGTGGTTAATCAAAATTCTATACAAATCTAAGTTAAAATGATACAAACCTAAAAAGTAACTTCTATTGCCATTTCCAACAATGTGAAAATAGCCTCCATAAAGCCAACAAATAAAAACATTGCAGCCTGCAGGTAGAAAATATCCAAATTTTTTAAATAAATATCCTATAAATCACATTGGTTACACATGGCCTGTCTGCAATGAACTTGAAACATTGTATCAACTATTTAACTTGGGTCCACCTGAAGCTTGCACTAGTAAACTTTCAACATTGCATATACAATTCTGGGCCCTCAGTTTCCTGCACCAGTGAGCTCGGGACAGACACAGCTTTAGGAAATTTGCGGAAGGGATAAGAAGCAATGCTTGACTTGGGCAGGAGCTCACCGGAGCTGAGTACCAGCACCTCAAATGTTCTACTGCTTGAGCTCCTGTTCCTCTTTATAGAGTATTATCTTAAAAGTATTGTGGAGCTCCTGCACCTAAATATAAACAGTCCCAGCACACAAAATGAGTACCAGAACCTATTTCAGTCCAAGTCAAGCCCTTGATAATAAGTAATCAGGTAGGCCTATTTTATGACGTTTCCACAGGATCAGAGCATGACATTTTTCTCTTTCATGCTGAGTGGTTATCAAAAGGGAAAGCACTGGAAAGATGTTCATATAGGCTACATTTGAGAGAACTATTGTCATTCTCAATTGATGTAAAAACAGACTTTGTTAACTTGCTGTTTTTGAGGCTAATAAAAAAAATGATGAGAAATGAAGACAATCAGACCTAGTATCAGATCCCCCAAATGGGCACAATTTGCACGCAGGCCAGGTGGCCTAGGCCTACTTCTATGCATAATCAGGTGCGTGTCCTTACATGCTAACTAGATCAGGCATGCGTGTGTCCGCCATCGCGCACATGTTGATTTTGTCCAACCACACCAGACGCGATCAGGTTGAAATACCAAAACAAACTCTGAACCAACTATATTAATTTGGGTCACGTCGAAATGCATGAAATATTCAGGGCCGTTTAGATATCTAGATTGCTGTTGCTAGCTAATTAGTTTTTTTATTTTACCTGAAATGCACAAGGTCCTCTACTCTAATAATGAATCCACAGATAAAAGGGTCAACCTAGTTAGTTTCTAGTGATCTCTCCCCCTTCAGTCATCTTCTGACTTTTTATATGGCGGTTGGCAACCAGCTTTAAGGTGTATTACCACCACTAACTGGACTGGAGTGTGGACCGCAGTACAGCTTTCTATCACCCATGTGGGTATATGTTCCTAAAAACCAATGAAGAGATGGGAGTGTGGACATGCAGCACATCAAGTGTAAACATTTTGTATTTTTTTTTTTATTATTATTTTTTATTTATTTTTTAAAATAAAACACAATTTATTTTAGCACCAGGTTATGCAGCCGCGCGTGAGCAGTTTGGATGAAATGCTTGAATAACATGTACACTACCGGTCAAAAGTTCTAGAACACCTACTCATTCAAGCGTTTTTCTTTATTTTTACTATTTTCTACATTGTAGAATAATAGTGAGGACATCAAAACTATGAAATAAAACATGGAATCATGTAGTAACCAAAAACGTGTTAAACAAATCAAAATGTATTTTATATTTCAGATTCTTCAAATAGCCACCCATTGCCTTGATGACAGCTTTGCACACTCTTGGCATTCTCTAAACCAGCTTCACCTGGAATGCTTTTCTAACAGTCTTGAAGGAGTTCTCACATATGCTGAGCACTTGTTGGCTGCTTTCCTTCACTCATCCCAAACCATCTCAATTTGGTTGAGGTTGGGGGATTGTGGAGGCCAGGTCATCTGATGCAGCACTCCATCACTCTTCTTCTTTGTAAAATAGCCCTTACACAGCCTGGAGGTGTGTTGGGTAATTGTCCTGTTAAAAACAAATTATAGTCTCACGCCATCCCATCTGGTTTGGGCTGAGTATCGCTGCAGAATGCTGTGGTAGCCATGCTGGTTAAGTGTGCCTTGAATTCTAAATAAATCACAGACCGTATCACCAGCAAAGCACCCCCACACCATCACACCACCTCCTCCATGCTTTACGGTGGGAAACCACATGCGGAGTTCCTCCGTTCACCCACACCGCATCTCACAAAGACGGCGGTTGGAACCAAAAATCTCCAATTTGGACAAATTTCCACCGGTCTAATGTGCATTGCTCTTGTTTCTTGGCCCAATCAAGTCTCCTCTTCTTATTGGTGTCCTTTTAGTAGTGGTTTCGTGGAAGCAATTTGACCATGTAAGCATGATTCACAGTCTCTGAACAGTTGATGTTGAGATGTCTGTTACTTGAACTCTGAAGTATTTTTGGGCTGCAATTTCTGAGGCTGGTAACTTATCCTCTGCAGCAGAGATGACTCGGGGTCTTCCATTCCTGTGGCGGTCCTCATGAGAGCCAGGTTCATCATAGTGCTTGATGGTTTTTGCGACTGCACTTGAAGAAACTTTAAAAGTTTGTGAAACTTTATGGATTGACTGACCTTCATGTCTTAAGGTAATGATAGACTGCCCTTTCTCTTTGCTTATTTGAGCTGTTTTTGCCATAATATGGACTTGGTATTTTACCAAATAGGGCTATCTTTTGTATACCACCCCTACCTTGTCACAACACAACTGATTGGCTCAAAAGCATTAAGGAAATAAATTCCACAAATTAACTTTTAAGAAGGCACACCTGTTAATTGAAATGCATTCCAGGTGACTACCTCATGAAGCTGGTTGAGATAATGCCAAGAGTGTGCAAAGCTGTCATCAATTTTGGCTACTTTGAATAATCTCAAATATAACTTATTTCGATTTTTTTGTAACACTTTTTTTTGGTTACTACATGATGTCATAGTTTTGATGTCTTCAGTATTATTCTACAATGTAAAACATAAAGAAAAACCCTTGAATGAGTAGGTGCTCTAAAACTTTTGACCGGTAATGTATGTCTACATTTATTTATTTTACGTAATGGGAGCGGTGTGGTCAGCATGTTACTCAAGATTGACAGTAGCGCTCCAAACAAAAGACAATGAATAAATTGACAACTCTTAAAATGAATGAAATTAGTGTAGCCTAGGTTGTGCGCTCTGCAAACAACATGTCCACTCCTACAATGACAACGATAAGACTGTAACAATAATATATTGAATGCAATTAACAGAGAGTACCGTAACCAAACAAACATTGTAAATGTGTGAGTCAGACAGGTGTTTCGTGTGCCATAATAGTTTTTTTGATATATATATTTGCCACTATGATCTAGATGCCACTAGATCATAGATTTGCAGATGTTATCACCGGTGCAGAGAAATGCTTATGTTTGTAGCTCTCACAGTGCTGCAATTTCTAGCAATACAATGACAGTAAAACAATTATCAAAAGTTTAAAAAAGAGCAAGAAATTGGACGTATCAGAATATATGGAGAGTATATGAATCGAAAAGGTGTGTACAGCAGTAGTTGTATAGGATGTCCATGACTAGAATACAGTATATGCATATAAAGTGGGTAAAACAGGATGTAAACATTATTAAATTGACCAGTGGTCAATGACTATGTACAGTGCATTCGGAATGTATTCAGACCACTTGACCTTTTCCACATTTTGTTATGTTACAGCCTTATTGTAAAATGGATTAAATAGTTTTTTTCCCCTCATCAATCTACACACAATAACCAATAATGATAAAGAAAAAACGGGCTTTTAAAAAACATATCACATTTTACATAGGTTTCAGACCCTTTACTCAGTACTTTATTGAAGCACCTTTGGCAGAGATTACAGCCTCGAGTCTTCTTGGGTATGACGCTACAAGCTTGGCACACCTGTATTTGGGGAGTTTCTCCCATTCTTCTCTGCAGATCCTCTCAAGCTCCCCCAGGTTGGATGGTGAGAGTTGCTGCACAGCTATTTTCAGGTCTCTCCAGAGATGTTCGATCAGGTTCAAGTCCGGGCTCTGGCTGCGCCATTCAAGGACATTCAGAGACTTCTCCCGAAGCCACTCCTGCATTGTCTTGGTGTGCTTAGGGTCATTGTCCTGTTGGAAGGTGAACCTTCACCCCAGTCTGAGGTCCTGAGTGGTCTGGAGCAGGTTTTCATCAAAGATCTCTCTGTACTTTGCTCCGTTCATCTTTCCCTCGATCCTGACTAGTCTCCCAGTCCCTGCCTCTGAAAAACATCCCCACAGCATGATGTTGCCACCACCATGCTTCCCAGTAAGGATGGTGCCTGGTTTCTTCCATATGTGATGCTTGGCATTCAGGCCAAAGAGTTCAATCTTGGTTTCATCAGGCCAGACAATCTTTTTTCTCATTGTCTGAGAGTCTTTAGGTGCCTGTTGGCAAACTCCAAGTGAGCTGTCGTGCCTTTTACTGAAGAGTGGCTTCCATCTGGCCACTCTACCATAAAGGCCTGATTGGTGGAGTGCTGCAGAGTTTTCCTTCTGGAAGTTTTTCCCATCTTTACAGAGGAACTCTGGAGCTCTGTCAGAGTGACCCGATTGCTCATTCTAGGAAGAGTCTTGGTGCTTCCAAACTTCTTCCATTTAAGAATGATGTAGGCCACTGCATTCTTGATGACCTTCAATGCTGCAGAAATGTTTTGGTACCCTTCCCCAGTTCTGTGCCTCGACACAATCCTGACTATTGGAGCACTACTGACAATTCCTTTGATCTCTTGGTTTTTACTCTGACATGCACTGTCAATTGAATTTACCACAGGTGGACTCCAATCAAGTTTTAGAAACATCTCAAGGATGATCAATGGGAACAGGATGCACCTGAGCTCAATTTTGAGTGTCATAGCAAAGGGTCTGAATACTTAAGGTATTTCAGTTATGTTGAATACAGTTGCAAAAATTTTGAAATCTGTTTTCACTTTGTCATTGTGGAGTATTCTTTGTAAATTGATGAGGATTTTTATTTGATCAATTTTAGAATAAGGCTGTAACATAACAAAATGTGGAAAAGGTAATGGGGCCTGAATACTTCCCGACGGCACTGCATAGGACAGTAGTCTCTAACATGCAGGGTAGAGCACCAATGATGGAGTTTAGGCATCAGTGTGCAGGCGGGGGTCCATGAGAGAGTTGGAGAGGCAAGCCCTAACCCACACCCACATTGACAGAACAGGGAGAGGTCAGCCATCAGAGAGCCGAGGGAGAGGAGGTGCATTGACGGGACCGGGGCTCTCTAATGTGAACCAGCTGTAGAAACCTGACACCCCGAGAAGAGAGGGAGAGGAAAGCTGCTGTGAACTGCACTTAGAGAAGGACAGGGAAGAAGGTTGAGCGGGAGGGAGGGAATGAAAAATCCCACATGGAGGATAACAAAGAATCCTATAGATGAGTTTGGCTGCAGAACCACTGAGTTCTTCCTGAATGTAGAGCTGACTACTGTGTGGTGAGGAGCAGTCTGGACTGTATTTGACTGTAGGTCCTTGTGCACTGTTTTGTCCCATTTTCTTTTTTTGCTAATGGGTTTTATTATTTTCTTTCAACATGCTTCAGCACATTGCAGCGAGTAGACTACACAGGCCAACATGGTTTGTTGTCTTATAAGTCATATTAGGTCATCTCCTGTTTTCACCTAGAAACTTCCTGCGAAAAATAACACTGTGTGTCATTCACAGCCTTGTTCTTTAGCTGTAGGGTGATTTTGGTTAGGGGGCAATATTATATTAAATAGAGCATACAAAGCTGAAGGACAAGACATTTCTTTCTGTCAACAGAAATAGAAATGATACAGAAATGATAAACCCAATTAAATGAAATCAAACTTATGTCATCTTTTCTTTCAACACAGGTGAATTCCAGAGAGATTTTATTTTTTGTTAAATATCATGTTCCCCTTTACTCATACATTTATAGGTCTTCTGAAATATAAAACGATTACCTACATGGACATGGTCAGCTTTATTTGACAGGCTGCTAAAGTGATCTATGTCAGGGGCCGTGTCATGATTCTTTGAGGGTTGAGAGGTTGCCTTGGCGTAGAGTAGAGGGGAGTGTAAATTCCCAGGGTAGCAGTATTGTTGTGATATCATTGACAGGCTGTGCTTAGTTGTGTGTGTTTTTGGGTGGGGTGAGGGGATAGTGTAACCAAAGACGAGGAGAGGAGTGCTGAGACAGAGAGGAGACAAGGGAGGGATGGAGGGATGAGAAGGTATTATAGGGAAGTAGCCTAGTCATGCCTGTGGAGCGTGTCCAATCGGCGAGAGGTGAGGAGGTCTGTGTTACAGCTCTTTGAAGATCTGTTTTTTAAGGTTGTGTATGTGTGAAACAAGCATGTTAAAACAGGTATGTGAATCCTCTGAAGCCTGGGACTGTGTGATAAATATTAGGGTTACACTTATACACTTTCAATCGATCTACTCTGGAATTCTCACTGTCATGAATCATGACAGTCAGAGTTTCCCATGCTCTCTCAACCTAATATTTTCAAGCTGTGTTTGGGTGTAGTGCAGAATATATATATATATATATATATAGTACGTGTGAGACTACATTTAAAAATGATTCCCATCTCCATTTCAAAAGATTCTAATTATTCCCGTTTTACTGTGCTCCTACATGTTTGTCATTCAATGATCTGTGAAATAAAAATGTATTCCTTTTTGAGAAAAGGAAGTGTGTGTGTGGGAGGGAGGGGGGGGACGTGTGTCAGTGAATGGAATTTATTCCGTTCCAGCCATTACTATGAGCCTGTCCTCCCCAATTAAGATGTCACCAGCCGCCTGCGCTGAGCCCCTTCAGGGAGGTAGATGTGAAGACCTATATCTGATAGTCAGCAGTTTACTCTATGGCTGAGAGTCTCTTGACAGTGTGTTGGCAGTGTGCCAGACACACACTCCGGTGTGCTGAGAAGCAATAGAGCCCTGAGACCATGTCTGTCTAGAGCAGCACTGATCATGCTTCAACCTCGATCGGTCTGTGACCACAACCAGCAGACAGAACTTAAGAAAATAGACAATACAAAATACAATATACACAGACTTCGAGCTGACTCAGTACAAAATGACAATGTCAAACTGAGAGCGTCATGTCAAGAAGTGAAGAGACAGTGAAAGTATGGGGCAGAGTGGGTTTTCATTTGTCCTTTTGTGCAATATTGTAATTCCCACTCTGCTGTTAGTCATGTCGTTAAATCACTTTACATAGGGCATTTCTTTCTCTGTTCTTCTCTCCATGTCTTGTGACTTATCACACACACACACACACACACTAAACTCACTATCTAGCGATGGTGAGCTGGCCTTATGGCCTTGTTTTTATGTTTACAAGTATTTGCAACTTCACATATGATTGTTCTTGTTTTTTGTTTTTGCCACTTGGCCAACTTCCATCTAACACCACATCGTTGCATCCTTCTGCTTTAAATAAAATTAAAAAAAATCTTGACCTTGCTGTCACCCTTTCCCTTGCTCAGCTCTATTCAAATGATTTACAGTAGCTCCAGTGACATGAACATGACTAGTCCAACTATTCTGAACAAAAATATAAACGCAACATGTAAAGTGTTGGTCCCATGTTTCATGAGCTGAAATAAAAGATCCCAGAAATGTTCCATACGTACAAAAAAACGTATTTCTCTCAGGTGCACGTTGTGCTGGGGACAACAAAAGGCCACTCAAATGTACAGTTTTGTCACAACACAATGCCACAGATGTCTCAAGTTTTGAGGGATCGTGCAATTGTCATGCTGACTGCAGGAATGTCAACGAGAACTATTGCCAGAGAATTGAATGTTAAATTCTCTACCATAAGCAGTGTCGTTTTAGAATTTGGCAGTATTTCCAATGGGCCTTACAAACACAGACCACGTGTAACCACGCCAGCCCAGGACCTCCACATCCGGCTTCTTGCTCACCAATGCTGGCGCGCTGGAGAAATGTGCACTTCACAGATGAATCCTGGTTTCAACTGTACTGGGCAGATGGTGGGGTTATGGTATGGGCAGGCATCAGATATGGAAAACAAACACAATTGCATTTTATCTATGGCAATTTGAATGCACAGAAATACTGTGACGAGATCCTGAGGCCCATTGTTGTCCCATTCCTTTGCCGCTGTCACCTCATGTTTCAGCATGATATTGCACGGACCCATGTCTCAAGGCTCTGTACACAATTCCTGGAAGCTGAAAATGTCCCAGTTCTTCCATGGCCTGTATATTCACCTGATATGTATATTCACCTGATACCCATTGAGCATGTTTGGGATGCTCTGGATCGACGTGTATGACAGCGTGTTCCAGTTCCCGCCAATATCCAGCAACTTTGCACAGCCATTGAAGAGGGGTTGGACAACATTCCACAGACCACAATCAACAGCCTGATCAACTCTATGCGAAGGAGATCTTGCGCTGCATGAGGCAAAGAAAGGGTGGTCACACCAGATACTGACTGGTTTTCTGATCCACACCCTTACTTTTTTTAAGGTACAGTATCTGTGACCAACAGATGCATATCTGTATTCCCAGTCATGTGAAATCCATAGATTAGGGCCTTATGAATTTATTTCAGTTGACTGATTTTCTTAAATGAACTGTACCTCAATCTTTGAAATTGTTGCATGTTGCCTTTATTTTTGTTCAGTGTAGTATTTTTCCCTGTATTCATTACGTTATCCCACATACCCTCTCTGACTTAGTGAGCTCCAGCGGATTTGGGGCAGTGACAATTTTATTGTTGTTTTGGCTCTGTACTCAAGCATGTTGGATTTGAAATGATATGACTAGGAGGCTAAAGTGCAGACTGTCAGCTTTAATTTGAGGGTAAAGTTTACAAATTACAGCACTTTTTGAACATAGTCCCCCATTTTGCTGAGACTCAAAATTGCGCTCCGGTGCATCCTGTTTCCATTGATCGTCCTTGATGTTTCTACAACTTCATTGGAGTCCACCTGTGGTAAATTGCCACTTCCATCTAACACCACCTCGTCGCATCCTTCTGCTTTTAAATATTTTGAGAACTTGACCTTGCTGTCAACCTTTACCCCACACAAAATAATCTGAAACACAACTAAAACAAACGGCAAATGCATCAAACAAGTTTGCAGAGTCAAAAGCTTGATGTAATCATTGCACTGTTGTCCACTATTGCTGCTCCTGTTCCTCTTTGATCTATAGTGTTTGTTCTGTAGGTTTCTATAGCTGATAATGTCCTGTCTGTGATGTATTGATGAGACTACTTCTGTTTTCCTTTGTCCACAGGTGTGCCGCAGGTTTCCTGGGTGATTACTGCCATCACAAAGACCCGTGTCACCCTGGTTACTGTCTGAATGGGGGGAATTGCTCTGTGGCTGTGTCGGGCATCCCGGGCAGCCCTACCTGCTCCTGTCCCCTGGGCTACACCGGGCAGCACTGCCAGACCCCCCAGAACTCCACCTGCTACCCCAACAACCCATGTGCCAACCAAGGGGTCTGCACCCTGCTCTCCCTCGACAAGTACAAGTGCCAGTGTGCCCACGGATGGACAGGTCAGCTTCTCTTTGACTCAAACTGTTGCTTAATACTGTACAAGCGCTCTTGATAAGTGCTAAGTGCTGTGCAGTTCACTAGTTCAAATCCATTCTTTCCACTATGTCGTCATTTGTTTGGTGCATGTATTCAGGACAGTCCTTAGCTTTTGCATTGATCAGAAGTCTGTTTTGTATGTTGTGGCCATGATAAGTAACCAAGGACATGAGGCACTGTAGCCTAGCTGTTAAGAGCGTTTGGCCAGTGACCGAAAAGTCGCTGGTTTGAATCCCTGTTCCACCTTGCCAGCTCAATCTGCCGTTCTGCCCTTGAGCAAGACAGTTAAACTCCAACAACAACTGCTCCCCAGGCACCGATGACGTGGATGTCGATTAAGGCAGCCCCCCACACCTCTGATTTAGAGGGGTTGGGTTAAATGCGGAAGACACATTTCGGTTGAATTCATTCAGTTGAGCAACTGACTAGGTATCCCCCTCCCCACTGTTTCCCCTATTTCTCTGTTATATAACCTCGGCCCACTCATCTCTTTTTCCACTGCCTCTCTCCCTGTGTGTCCAGGCATGCGCTGTAATCGTGAGGACAGCTGTCTGTCAGGACCCTGTGCTAATGGAGGCACCTGCAGCTCTCTGTCTGGGGGCAAGTTCAGCTGTACCTGTCCTCCAGGTTACTGGGGTCCTCGCTGCCTCAACGACACTGACGAGTGTGCTGCCTCTGCCCCGGTGTGTCAGAACCAAGGGGGGTGTGTCAACACCCCCGGCTCCTACAGGTGTAACTGCGCCCCCGGATTCACTGGCCGCCAATGTGAGACCCCCTACATCCCCTGCTCCCCCTCACCCTGCCTCAACGGGGGCACGTGTCGCCCAACCTCTGAGACCAGCTACTGGTGCCACTGCCTGCCAGGTAAGAGAGAGAGGGAAAGAAAGAAAGATGGAGAAAGGCCTAGTGAGGCCTGTATGAATGCAGCTTGATGCAATCAATGTTTGAGGTCCAAGCACTAGAATCCTACTGGCGCTATAATACTAGACACTATGTATTAAATCCCTACTGTTCCCAATGGCTCATTGTGGGCACAACAATCAACTGTCAACCCTAGCCCATGTTATCTGTTTACAATATAACTTGTCATCACTATGTAAATTATACATTATATGACAGATTGCCAGCAAGATTGATAGTAGTGAAATACACTATATATACAAAAGTATGTGGAGACCCTTTCAAATTTGTGGATTCACCCGTTGCTGACAGGTGTATAAAATCAAGCACACCGCCATGCAATCTCCATAGACAAACATTGGCAGTAGAATGGCCTGTACTGAAGAGCTCAGTGACTTTCAATGTGGTACCATCATAGGATGCTACCTTTCCAACAAGTCAGTTTGTAAAATGTCTGTGGCAGGCCACACAAGCTCACAGAACGGGACTGCCGAGTGCTGAAACGCGGAGCACGTAAAAATCCTCTGTCCTCGGTTGCAACACTCACTACGGAGTTCCAAACTGCCTTTGGAAGCAACGTCAGCATAAGAACTGTTTGTCGGGAGCTTCATAAAATGGGTTTCCATGGCCGAGCAGCTGCACACGAGCCTAAGATCACCATGCACAATGCCAAGCGTCGGCTGGAGTGGTGTAAAGCTCGCCACCATTAGACTCTGGAGCAGTGGAAACGTGTTTTCTGGAGTGATAAATCAAGCTTCACCATCTGGCAGTCCGGAGAATTCCAGGAGAATGCTATCTGCCTGAATGCATAGTGCCAACCAATGTTCCCTCAAAAAATGTTTGGCACTGGGCAAATTTCAGGTCTGTTGAGCGCAAGCTTAGCTTTGTTCGGATAGTTGCATTAAAAGTGACTAATTACGCTGATTCGATCACAATTGCCACAGTAAAGGGAAACGTTGATGGTGTTAACAGGGAAATCTATAAAACAGTGGTCACCAACCTTTTCTGAGTCAAGATGCAAGCCTAGATCTACTGCTCAGATTTGTTTTTAACATGACTTAAAAAATGTAAGCCTAAGCAACATTAACAAATTAAAAACAGTTCTGTAGCAATGATGTTTGTGCAGTAAGCTATAGGCCCAATACGTTATCACTGCATACTGGCTTTGCTTGAATTGCCCTGTACGGACCATTTGAAAAAAATCTATTTCAAAATTTGAGGTATTCTATATGATCACACTGGTAATAAATACGTTGCTGTATTACTTGAGGCTTTTCATTTTACTGAGCTGATGATGCCTGCATCTGCTGGTCGGTCAGTCTCCTCTCTTTCCTCCACTGACTCACCAAAAAGGGACAACATCTTCCAGCGGATGATGACAACTCCAGTCGCACCTCATTATTTCTGCATGCACAAATTCATGTTATTTCTATGAACAAAGAAAGTGAAATATTCCTAAAGATGAAAAAAGATCCAAGCTGCTAATAACAACTAGAACGCAAGCCTATCGATTACCCTTTCCTACTCACTGCTGCAGTGCTTGTTGTAGCGCTGAGTGGAAATGGGAAGAACGCGCATTTTATGGCTTATAAAAGTGTTGAATACAAAGTGTTGACAGTAGAGGTCGACCGATTATGATTTTTCACCGCCGATACCCATTATTGGAGGACCAAAAAAAGACGATACAGATAAACCGGCCAATTATTTTTATATATATATAATGACAATTACAACAATACTGAATGAACACTTTTATATTAACTTAATATAATACATAAATGACATCAATTTAATCTGAAATAAATAATGAAACATGTTCAATTTGGTTAAAAAATGCAAAAACACAGTGTTGGAGAAGAAAGTAAAAGTGCAATATGTGCCATGTAAAAAAGCTAACGTTTAAGTTCCTTGCTCAGAACAAGTTTTAGGTTGTAGTTATTACAGGACTATTTCTCTCTATACCATTTGTATTTCATATACCTTTGACTATTGGATGTTCTTATAGGCACTATAGTATTGCCAGCTTAATCTCGGGAGTTGATAGGCTTGAAGTCATAAACAGCGCTGTGCTTCAAGCATTGCGAAGAGCTGCTGGCAAACGCAGTAAAGTGCTGTTTGAATGAACGCTTACGAGCCTGCTGCTGCCTACCACCGCTCAGTCAGACTGCACTGTCAAATATCAAATCATAGACTTAATTATAATATAATAAACACACAGAAATACGAGCCTTAGGTCATTAATATGGTCAAATCCGGAAACTATCATTTCGAAAACAAAATGTTTATTCTTTCAGTGAAGTACGGAACCGTTCCGTATTTTATCGAACGAGTGGCATCCCTAAAATTCTGGCAAATTTAATTACGGTCTTTATTAGGAAGAAATGGTCTTCACACAGTTCGCAACGAGCCAGGCGGCCCAAACTGCTGCATGTACCCCGACTCTGCTTGCACAGAACGCAAGAGAAGTGACACAATTTCCCTAGTTAATATTGCCCGCTAACATGAATTTCTTTTAACAAAATATGCAGGCATAAAAAAATATACTTGTGTATTGTTTTTAAGAAAGGCATTGATGTTTATGGTTAGGTACATTGGTGCAACGGCCGTGCTTTTTGATGCGAATGCGCTTGTTAAATCATCACCCGTTTTGGCGAAGTAGGCTGTGATTCGATGATAAATTAACAGGCACCGCATTGATTATTTGCAATGCAGGACAAGTTGTTAAACTAGTAATATCATCAACCATGTGTAGTTAACTAGTGATTATGTGAAGATTGATTGTTTTTTATAAGATAAGTTTAATGCTAGCTAGCAACTTACCTTGGCTCCTTGCTGCGCTCGGGTAACAGGTGGTCAGCCTGCCACGCAGTCTCCTCGCGGAGTGCAGTGTAATCAGCCATAATCGGCGTCCAAAAATGGCGCTTACCGATTTGTTATGAAAACTTGAAATCAGCCCTAATTAATCGGTCCACCTCTAGTTGACAGTGCTGAGTAAGAACTTAAACATGAAGTCATAAAAACAGCAGCTCTTTGCTGTATTCGTTGACACTCTTTCTCTAGTTATGGTTTTAAACATTTTGAAATCTCACAGTATCAACTTTGCTGTAGATTTCTTATGCCTGCTACTTTACTGCAGACACGGTAATCTGAGCCATCCGATTGGCGAGAGGTAGGCCTATAGTGCAGGCTTTCATGTAGTGTAATTAGCCTAAGTAACATATCTGTCTTTGTCTCTCTCATGGCAGGCTTCAATGGTACTAACTGTGAGAACAACATTGACGACTGCCCCGACCATCAATGCCGAAATGGAGGGACCTGCATGGACGGTGTCAATACTTACAACTGCCAATGCCCCCCAGAATGGACTGGTAAGGATAAAGAATAGTCCGTGGTTTTGTCTGGTTGGCTTTTCTTCTTTGTTTCAGTTTTTCATTCAGTGTCTGTGTTTCTTTGTTTGTCTGTGGTTTCTCTCTGTGTCCAAATTGGGGGAGTTTTTTCTTCTCGAATGTCCAACTGTTTTCCCCCTACAGGTCAGTTCTGTACTGAGGATGTGGATGAGTGTCGCCTGCAGCCCAACACATGTCAGAACGGGGGGACCTGTAGCAACATCCAGGGCAGCTACACCTGTGTATGTGTCAATGGCTGGAGTGGCCTGGACTGCTCTAAAAACATAGATGACTGTGCTACGGCTGCCTGCACCAAGGGCTCCACCTGTATTGACCGTGTGGCATCCTTCCTTTGTGTCTGCCCCTATGGAAAAACAGGTGTGGGACAAAGCCTGTCTATAGTATATATATATATACACACAGACAAATCTTATGGACAGACTGATGGATAAATTGAAACAGAGTGTATTAATCCCCAAGGGGTATCTAATAAGCACAGAAAACACACAGGCTGACTGTTGAGTATTCCCTACCAGGTTTGCTCTGCCATGTGAACGATGCCTGCATTAGTAGCCCGTGCCGGGACGGGGCGCAGTGCGACACCAACCCCATCAACGGCATGTTCAACTGCAACTGTGCCCCAGGCTACATAGGAAGCACCTGCAATGACGACGTCAACGAGTGCATCATAGGTGAGGAGGGACAGATCAGAACACATGATACCTAGAGTGCTTTTGTAATTTGACTATACAGACTATTCTTTAAGAAAAATCCTTCCTTTCCCTTTGGTACTTTCGTTACTCCTTTATAGTTCTGTGTATCTAACCTCTCTCAGGCTTCCCCTCAGGTCCAAACCCCTGTGAGCATGGAGGATCGTGTGTGAACACAGATGGCTCGTTCACATGTAACTGTGCGAGAGGTTATGATGGGCCGCGCTGTGAGACAGACATCAATGAGTGTGCGTCCAGCCCCTGCCAGAATGACGGCACCTGTCTGGACCGCATAGGAGACTACAGCTGCATCTGTATGGAAGGTGTGTGTGATCAGTGATTCCCAAATCTCTTTCTAATTACACACACACAGTACTGTTGTGTAATATTCACTCTCTGTTTCCAGGATTTGAGGGAACACACTGTGAGATTGACATCAATGAGTGTGCTAGTTCTCCATGTCTGAACCAAGGGACCTGTCTGGATCAGGTCAAACGCTACGTCTGCCAGTGCCCTCTAGGTTCGTCTGCCTTTTTCTAATCAAATGAATTTGTCATAGTGTTTCAGAAGGTTTGTAGCTACAGTATTTGAAGCTGGGTTTCGTCCCTGGCCTTTAGGATTCAGTGGGGAGATGTGTCAGATCGACATTGACGAGTGTTCCAGCACACCGTGTCTCAACGGGGCCAAGTGTATCGACCGTCCCAACGGCTACGAGTGTGAATGTGCTGAAGGTACTAGACAGCCTTCACTATCTCAACTTTAATTAACGTACCTTTCTCGCATTTTTAAACATGATGTCTAAACTAAAGCATTAATACAGGGAATCTTTAACTGTTACTCAATGTTTGGTTTCTCTCGCCAGGCTTCTCGGGGCCGCTGTGTAAGGAGAACATAGATGACTGTGACCCAGAGCCCTGTCACCATGGGGTTTGTCGTGACGGCATCGCCACCTTCTCCTGTGACTGTGACCCGGGCTACACCGGCTCTATCTGCAATGTCCAGGTCATGGAGTGCCACAGCAACCCCTGCCAGAACCGTGGACGCTGCATCGACCTGGTCAACAAGTACCAGTGCAACTGTCTGGCTGGCACCTCGGGTGAGCAGAGACAGAGAATGGGTGGAATATTTTCATTTTATTGAACAACAAGAGAATGTTTGGACAAACAGAAAAATAAACTTACATCTGCTAAACCATTGCCTCTCCCAAAAATATGAAGTAAAATAATAGGGGGAAAACGATCTCGAATGGCATTGAAATGACTATATACAAAAGTATGTGGACACCCATTAAAATTAGTGGATTAGGCTATTTCAGTGACACCCGTTGCTGACACGTGTATAAAATCGAGCACACAGCTATGCCATCTCCATAGACAAACATTGGTACAAAAATGGCCTTATTGAAGAGCTCAGTGACTTTCAATGTGGCATGTTATAGGATGCCACCTTCCCAACAAGTCAGCTCATCAAATTTTTGCCCTGCTAGAGCTGCCCCGGTGCTGTTATTGTGAAGTGGAAACGTCTAGGAGCAACAACTGCTCAACTGCGAAGTGGTAGGCTACACAAGCTCACGTAAAAATTGTCTGTCCTCGGTTGCAACACTCACAACCGAGTTCCAAACTGCAACGTCAGCATAAGAACTGTTCGTCAGGAGTTTCATGAAATGGGTTTCCATGGCCGCACAGCCGCACACTTGCCTAAGATCACAATGCCAAGCGTCGGCCGGAGTGGTGTAAAGCTCGCCGCCATTGGACTCTGGAGCAGTGGAAACATTTTGTCTGGAGTGATGAATCACGCTTCACCATCTGGCAGTTTGATGGACAAATCTGGGTTTGGCGGACTCCAGGAGAATGCTACCTGCCTGAATGTATAGTGCCAACTGTAAAGTTTGGTGGAGGAGGAATAATGGCTGTTTTACATGGTTCGGGCTTAGTTCTAGTGAAGGGGCATCTTAACGCTATAGCATACAATGACATTCTAGACGATTCTGTGCTTCCAACTTTGGGGCTACAGTTTGGGGAAGGCCCTTTCCTGTTTCAGCATGACAATGCTCCCATGCACAAAGCGAGGTCTATACAGAAATGGTTTGTTGAGATCGGTGTGGAAGAACTTGATTGGCTAGCACAGAGCCCTAACCTCAACCCCATCCAACACCTTTGGGCTGAATTGGAACGCCGACTGCGAGCCAGGCCTAATCTCCCAACATCAGTGCCCGACCTCACTAATGCTCTTGTGGCTGAATGGAAGCAAGTCCCCGCAGCAATGTTCCAACATCTAGTGGAAAGCCTTCCCAGAAGAGTGGAGGCTGTTTAAGCAGCTAAAGGGAGGACCAACTCCATATTAATTCCCATGATTTTGGAATGAGATCTTCAACGAGCAGGTGTCCACATACTTTTGGTCATGTAGTGTACTTACATTTATAGTTCCTTCACTCTGACCTGTTCGCTAACAGTCATCGAAACAAAAGCTAGACAGTCAGGGAGCGTCAAAAATGCCAAAAGTGATGTATAGAGCAGGTGTATTCAACCGGCGGTCTGCATTGCATGGGGGTCTGCATTAAAACAAATTACATTGTTTTTGTTGTTGTGAAAAACGTGTTTATTTAAAATGTTTTATAAATATCGCTAGCAACAATAGAAAAACAAATGTAATTACATACAGTAGAAAAGAGATTAATTTTATTTCTAATTACTTTATTTCTCAACAAATTACATTCACTGGAGTATTTGACTGGATCACTGGAGTAAAGTCTACACCCAATGTATTAGGCGCATATGACAAATAACATTTTAGAACACTGCTTTTGCAACAAGCGCTGCTGGTTATCTCTCTTGACTTAGCCATGTGTTGGCAAAAATGTATGTCTAACCTTTGATTAACCAGCTAAATAGCTGATCTTAGTGAAAACGTGTTTGGAGTTACCTTTCTATCTTATTGGCTGTGTTAGTTTACACTTCCTCTTCCAATTATGTATGGACATTAAAACAATCTACCAAATCTATAAATTTTTAAATGTTGATCACTTCTCCTTTCCATTGTCCATTATACCTGATGATAAGAAAATAACTGTTAAAACGTATTCTATGATGGGGTTCCCTAGGTCGCCGGTTTGCCTGGGAGGGTTCCCTGGGCAAGAAAAGGTTGAAGACCTCTTGGATAGAGGACCAATTTTTTTTGCGGCCCTCCGGACCTCAGTGAATACCGAATGTGGCCCGTGTTGCAAAATGAGTGTGACACACCCTGGGATAGAGCAAAAGCACAGAGAAGGAAGAGAGGAGCAGCAGAGCACAACTTTAAGTTCATACTGTAGCTGTCCCTGTGGCTCAGTTGGTAGAGCATGGTGTGTGCAACGCCAGGGTTGTGGGTTCGATTCCCACGGGGGTCCAGTACAAAAATGCATGAAATGTATGCATTCACTACTGTAAGTCGCTCTGGATAAGAGCGTCTGCTAAATGACTAAAATGTAAATGTAAGTACGTTTTGGAGTAGAATGTCCTTTTAAATAGTCACCAGAAGTGGCATCGCAGTCATTCTACCAAAGAAAATCTCCTGGTGGGGTATCCCTGACCCCACTACCTTAGCCACAGCTGCTGAAAAAATCACAGGGAAAACACTTATGTGTAAAACTCTGGTCTTGACCAAACTATAGTTTGTAAACTTTAGTAGACCATGACTTCATTGGTGTCATGTAGCCCCAACTTACACTGCTGCTCACAAGGTGCTCTCAGCCCAAAAGCTCTGTGCTGTGCTGCTCTGAACCTGAAACACCAGCAGTTCCTACTCAGTTCTGTTGTGTTCTGTGGTGTGGAAGGGGCTTCCTGCAGCTCTCAGCTCAATGCACTCAGACAGGAGTGGAACGGTCATAAGGGTCGGCCGAGCTCTGTCCTGCTGTGCCCAGCACGCTGTCGTGGCCTGGGGGGGATTAGTGCGGCCAGAGCACTGGTGCTGTACACACACACACACCGACCGGGACAGACACATACAGCCAGTCAGTCAGCCAGCCAGTTGGCTAGCTTAGGTCACACACTTTCACTCACTCAGCTCTCTTTGGAACACACCTGTTAAGCACTATCAGCTAGTCCACAGCTCCCCCTGTTGGAGGCCATTGGAACTGCATCTACCTTGTGTTATGGAGAGCCTGTTCAAGTAACTTCAAAATGCATCCTTCCTTTCTTACATTAGACTCAAGACTAAATGGTTTGTCTTCTGGTTTTCTTCTCAGGGGTGAACTGTGAGTTCAATGTTGACGACTGTGCCAGTAACCCCTGTGAATATGGAGAGTGCCAGGACGGGATCAACGAGTACAAGTGTGTCTGTGCTCCAGGATACACAGGTAAACACACACTCCTTCCTCTCAACTATTCAGATGCATTTCCATGTTAATGACAGCCTGATTTTTTTTCCCCAGTGAATGAATGAACTTTCTGAATTCCTTCTCTCACAGGTGCAAAATGTGACGTGGACATCCATGAGTGTAATTCCAGCCCGTGTATGAGTGGGGGTACGTGTGTGGACAAGGTAAACGGCTTCATCTGCCAGTGTCCCCCTGGCACCCACGGCCCCTTGTGCCACTCTGGCACCGACCACTGTGCCCCCCAGCCCTGTGTACACGGAGACTGTGTAGAGCAGCAGAGCGGGTACGCTTCTCCTCACCTTATCGATCTATCTTTTTCTTGAGTTACGTACTTCTTGTGAAATAATATTCCTACCCCTCCCCTGGTCTGTATGTAGGTACAACTGTGAGTGTGATTCTGGCTGGGTGGGGCAGCACTGTGACCAGGAGAAGGATGAGTGCCAGTCCAGCCCCTGCCAGCACAGCGGCACCTGTGTGGACAGACTCAACGGATACACTTGCCAGTGTCGCCCCGGATTCACAGGTCTGAATCAGGGTTTCATTTATCCTTTATTAATATACAGATGATCCCATTAAACTGCAATACCTAACAGATACATGTGTTTTTCTGTTCACCATTTTAGTTAAAAACATCCCTCTCCCCTCAGGTGTGAACTGCGAGTTCAACATGGAGGAGTGTGCATCAAGCCCGTGTGAGAACCATGGTACCTGTGTGGACGGAGTCAACACCTACAGCTGCCTGTGTGATCCTCCATACTCCGGTAACACCAGCCACACTACTGTACTATCCAGGACACATTCCCTCTGTTGGAGCTGAGTTGATTTGTATCGTGGGCATTTTGGATATTACCAATATTGCTATGTGCGTTCACAGGAAAACACTGTGAGGAGGAGTTGGTTCCCTGTGCGTCTCATCCATGTGAGAGGGGAGGTGTGTGTCAGCCAACCCCGGACTACACCTTTTACACCTGTCGATGTCCCAGCGGCTGGCAAGGTGAGTATTCATAGAAAGAGAGAAAAGATTTGTGTGTGTGTTGGGGGACATTTTCTACCATTCAGTCGTTGCGTTGATGTTAATTGAAATGGTATGTTTGTGAATAGGCCCCCGCTGCACTGAGGATGTGGATGAGTGCAGGAAGAACCCGTGTCAGAACAGGGCCCGTTGCATCAACAGCCAGGGCAGCTACGTGTGCAAGTGTCGACCAGGCTACAGCGGTCTCAACTGCCAGACCAACATCGATGACTGCTCCCCCAGTGAGTTATCACACATCTCTCTTTTACTTTAATTTGTACTATCAACACGTATACTACTGCATATTGAGTACTCTCCATGAGCACCTTGTACACTCATCTCCGTAGTTAGTTACTATTCTGGGTCTTTTAAACTTCTTGTCTGACTCCAACCCTTTCTTTTTGTATCTCTCTCTCCCTCTCAGACCCGTGTCTGAACGGTGGTTCCTGTGTGGACGAAGTGGGAGGGTTCTCCTGTGACTGCCGGCAAGGGTTTGATGGTGAGCGTTGTGAGGCAGAAGTGGACGAGTGTGCCAGTCAGCCGTGCCAGAATGGAGCTGTGTGCCGGGACTACGTCAACAGCTTTGTCTGTGTGTGCCGGCCAGGTTTCGACGGAATCCTCTGTGAACACAACATCCCAGAATGCACTGAGAGGTGGGTTACAAAGGACTGTAACTATAGTCATTATTTTAAAGGGTTTAACGTTGAGATGCACTCAGAATTATCCTTCAATGAGTTTCCTTTTTGATATGTGGATTGAGACCCATTTAGATGTATAGAACATGTATTGAAAATGAATTTCCTTTGCAACACACAAGGAATTCCTATCTACCTACATATGTTCGACTTTCCATCATGCATGACTACATCTCTCTTTCTCTCTCCCTCAATTTGTTTCTCCCTTCCTCTAGTTCCTGTCTGAATAACGGGACCTGTGTTGATGACATCAACACCTTCTCGTGTCGTTGTCGGCCTGGTTTCTACGGCACCTTCTGTGAGTATGAGCAGAATGAGTGTGACTCTCAGCCCTGCAAGAACGGAGGAACCTGCACTGACGGCCTGGGCTCCTACCGCTGCACCTGCCCTGTGGGCTACAATGGACAGAACTGCCAGGTAGAGTGTGTGTGTAGTATGGTTCTTGCCTGGTTCTTCATTTGAAAATCAATGCTAACATTTTATACTCACTTTTCTCTCCATGCAGAACTTTGTGAACCTGTGTAGCCAGCCACTGTGCCAAAATGGAGGGTCTTGTTCCCAGTCAGAGACCACCTGGTTGTGTCACTGTCCTGTGGGCTGGACTGGCATGTACTGTGATGTCCCCAACATGTCCTGTCAGGACTATGCTGCTCGAAACGGTGAGCAGGCACTGCCTCTCTAGTACCATTTCTTTCATTCAGCCACCTCTCTGTCACCAGTGAAATATGGAACTTATATAGGTAAAGATAATGAACATTTTTGAAGAAGATATATTACGCATAATGCGTCCCTGGTTAACATGTCTTTGTGTGTGTCTTTGTCTCGGCCAGGTATCCAAGTGGAGTTAGTGTGCAAGCACTCGGGTCGCTGCGTGAACGTGGGTAATGCCCACCAGTGTCAGTGCCTGCCTGGTTACACGGGCAGCTACTGTAACGAGATGGTGGATGAGTGCCTTTCCAACCCCTGCCGCAACGGGGCCACCTGCATGGACTACCAGGGCACATATGAGTGTATGGTAAGTTGTGTATGAATGTGTGTCTGCGTGTGGGATCTAAGTATTGCACTTAGTGTACTGCACCCAGGGAAACATCTAAAAATGTATTTTTCTGTTCCAGTGCAAGGCTGGCTACCAGGGGGTGAACTGTGAATATGATGTGGATGAGTGTCACTCTAATCCTTGTCACCACGGAGGAACCTGCATCAACCTCATCAACCGCTTTTCCTGCGCCTGCCCACCTGGCACTAATGGTAAAGATACCGGAACATTCTCTTGCTTTATCTATCTCTTTCTGGCCCATTGGTTTTGCGTAATGTACAACTATAATTCTGACCTCTGAACTGATGGTCTTCCCTGCCTCCCTCTCTCCTCTCTCTCTCCACCCCTTCTCTGTAGGTGTTCAGTGTGAGGTGAATGTGGACGACTGTGCTCCCAAGCCTGGCTCCTGGGAGCTTCGCTGTCTGAACGGGGGCCAGTGTGTGGACGGGGTGGGACGCTACACCTGCTCCTGCCCCCCTGGCTTCGCTGGGGAACACTGTGAGGGGGACGTCAATGAGTGTCTCTCTGGTCCCTGCCACTCTCCTGGCAGCCTGGACTGTGTACAGCTGGCCAATGACTACCAGTGCCGCTGTCGCTTGGGCTACACAGGTAGAGTGCCCCTCTGTATATGTTAGAACATATCAAGTTACCTAGCTTACCCCACATTCATGCTGTATAACATGACATGTCTGTCTGTCTGTCTGTTGTCCTAGGACGCCACTGTGAGTCCATGGTGGACCTGTGCCAGTCGAAGCCGTGCCATAACAGTGGCACCTGCTCCATGAACATGAGCTCAGTGCATGGATACACATGCATCTGTCAACCAGTAAGTCATATAACGGTACTCTACCCTTTTCAATGTTTGTTTTCCAACTGCCAGACTGCTGTGTTACTAAGTACTGCATGTGCCAGCTTGCTGATCTTTCTCTCTTTGTTTTGAATGGATTTCCAACTGCATAGAAATTGCATTGTGCTGTATAAATTGTATTTACCTCTAATGTAGATATGGAGTGAGTATTCTTTCCCTACTGCAGGGTTTCCAAACACGGTGCATGTTTTGGTTTTTGCCCTAGCACTACACCACTGATTTAATTAATCAACTCATCATCAAGCTTTGATAATTTGAATCAGCTGTGTAGTGTTAAGGCAAAAACCAAAACGTGCACCCCCTGGGTTTCCAAGGACCGAGTTTGGGAAACCCTGACCTGATGGCTTGTTTTCCAAACCACTAACCCCTTCTCCTTATTGTCACGATTGCTTCAGAGGGTGAAACAACACAGGTCAGGTATGACTGAGAACAGCAGTGTTGTAGGAAGGTACCAAACTTAGTAGATTCTCCCAGCTTTTCTGACTAGTCAACTGCAGTAATGCATGTTAGAGATGTAAAACAGAGACCACAGGTATCTGTCTAGCTAGTCTGTTCACATGTCTGATACCCACTCTGTCCCGACCCCTCAGGGCTTCACTGGCTTCAACTGTGGAGAGGTGGAGGGCTACAACTGTGCCAAGCTGCGTTGCCAGAACGGCGGGCACTGCCAGGAGACTCAGGTTGGTCGTCCGCACTGCCGTTGCCAGCCAGGCTTCAGTGGGCCACGCTGCGAGACCGTCCACAGCTGCCAGAACCGGCCCTGTCTGAACGGAGGCACCTGTATGAAGGACCCACACTACCAGTACAGCTGTCACTGCCCAGCCCACTTCTCAGGCAGGCACTGTGAGAATGTCATCTTCGATCCGTCCCCCAGCACCCCCGCCTCCTGCCCCTACGTAGAGTGTGAGCAGCATTCTGGGGATAAGGTGTGTGACCCTCAGTGCAACAGCCATGAGTGCCAATGGGACGGAGGGGACTGTTCTCTACATTGGCGCCAGCCATGGGTCAACTGCACCGCCCCGGTGGCCTGCTGGGAGCTGTTCCGCAACGGTCGATGTGACCCCGAGTGTGACAACTCTGGCTGCCTCTTCGACAGCTTCGAGTGTCAGGAGAGCGCACAGTCTTACTGCAAGTAAGTACAAGAGTTTGCAACAACATAAAGACATCAATACACAGGTACACTGAGTATACCAAACATTTAAGAACACGTTCCTAATTTTGAGTTGCACGCCCCCTTTTGCCATCAGAACAGCCTCAATTCGTCGGGGCATGGAATCTGCAAGGTGTCGAAAGCGTTCCACAGGGATGCTGGCCCATGTTGACTCCAATGCTTCCAACAGTTGTGTCAAGTTGAATGGATGTCCTTTGGGTCGTGGACCATTCTTGATACACCCAGGAAACTGTTGAGCGTGAAAAACCCAGCAGTGTTGCAGTGCTTGACACAAACTGGTGCACCTGGCACCTACTACCATACCCCGTTCAAAGGGACTTCCATTTGTTGTCTTGCCCATTCAGCCTCTGAATGACACACATGCTCAATCCATGTCTTAAGGCTTAAAAATACATTTTTAACCTGTCTCCTCTCTTTCATCTACACTGATTTTGAAGTGGATTTAACAAGTGACATCAATAAAGGATCATAGCTTTCCCCTGGATTCACCTGGTCAGTCTGTCATGGAAAGAGCATGTGTTCTTAATGTTTTGTACACTCAGTGTATATGTCTTATTAATTACGTTCAAATTTCAAAGCTTATTAACCCATAGGACCTCCTAGAGTCTTCTGAATTCCCTAACCCTCTCCCTTGTCCTATATACAGGTATGATAAGTACTGTGCGGCCCACTATGCCAACAAGATCTGTGATAAGGGCTGTAACACGGAGGCATGTGGCTGGGACGGCCTGGACTGCTCTGGGGACACCCCTGCTGAGGTGGCTGACGGAACGCTGGTGATCGTAGTGTTACTGCAGCCCGAGGAGCTAATGGGAGACATGAGAGGCTTCCTGCGCTCCCTGGGAACCCTGCTGCACACCAACCTCCGTGTCAAGATGGACGACCAGCAGAAACCTATGTTGTATCCGTACTACGGCCTGGAGCACGACGACGGCAATGAAGGACAACCTTCTACAATGATGCTTAGAGGCAAACGGGAGCTAGACAAGGAGGTTATCGGGTAAGGAGATGTGTATTTATCCTGTCTCTCTTTCTCTACTAGATAAGATGAGGTGTGTGTATAGTCTTGAATGTTGGGAAGTAAGACTAACGGAAGTTGTTTGCTGCAGGTCTAAGGTGTACCTGGAGATCGATAACCGTAAGTGTTCTGAGCGCTCCATGGACTGCTTCTCCAGCACAGAGCTGGCTGCATCCTTCATCGCTGCTGAGTACTTGAAATCTGAGCTGCCCTACCCTGTGGTCTCTGTCAACAGTAAGTCCCTCTCCTTTCTTCCCAGTGTGATTTCTGAGACACCTTTAAAACACCCTAATGGTTATGTTACATCAGCACACAATTATCTTTGATTACAGACCTGATTAAACCCACTTATCATGTTCTTTGGTACCAAATGGACACTCGGTTCCATGCTCTGAATGCAGAGCCCACTTCAGATAGCATCACCTACTTAAGAGTTCCATGTCTCCTCCACCACCAGGTGACCCTACGGAACCCCATAAGCCCCCCTTCCTGCTCTACCTGGCTGTGGGAGCAGCCGTCATCATCCTGCTAATCTTGGTGCTGGGCGTGCTGGCCGCCAAGAGGAAACGCAAACACGGCATCCTCTGGCTCCCCGATGGCTTCCTGGCCAAGAAGGATGACAAGAGGCGAGAACCCGTGGGCCAGGACGACTTCGGCATGAAGTGAGTGGAGAAAAGACAGAAGTTGCGTCTGAAATGGCACCCTATTCCGTGTATAGTGCACTACATTTGACCAGGGCCTGCATACGGTCAATATATATTTATTGTTTTATTAAATTACTGCACTACACCGGGAATAAAGACAAATGTGTACCTCTATACTGTACCAGGCTCTAGTATGTTCAGAATGGTACTGAACTGAGACAAATGTTTGACTGGTGTACCATAATGTAGGGTGTAATTCTCCTGAGCCACACACTGACCTCTTTTTCCTCTCCTCCCTGCAGGAACTTCAAGACCCAGGATGGAGGGATGATAGATGGAGGCCAGAGGTGGATGGAAGAGGAGGCTCCGCCAAAGAAAGTAAGGGTGAGCGAGAAGAGGAACCATTCTTGGCAGCCATTTTGGGTCAGAACGCTCACCAGCTACTGAGTCGTTCCAGGAAATGAGTGACTTTTGCCTCCCTTTGATATTTTAAGTAGAAATGTTGGACAAATATTAATATCTGAAAGCCTTGTATATTAAAGGAAGTGCCCTTCTAATATAAACTATATGGAAAATTAAATAAATCCAGGTCATTTTGACATGTCCTTCTAAGCATCCTCTGTGACTTCTAGGAAGATCTTAACTCCAACTTTTCTCCTAGTTATTTTGTTGTTTTAACATAGTCATTTCTACAGGTTATTATTTATTTCATGTGATAAGTGATTAAATTTAAGGTCAACCTTTTTACGTGAACTGAACTCTTGTTTCCAGATGGTGAAAATATTCCTTTTTAAAGATTTTTTCGAAAGAGACATTGAACAGTCAATGTCCTAGTGTCAAAGCAGGTGAGCTGGTTGTACTCTTTGTGGTGGAAAACTGAGCGAGTTGAGCATAACACGTCAACCCTGTTACCCAGAGTTAGGTTTTATTTAACCGCTTGAGATGGGAAAACATGTTTTTTTTGTTATGTGGTCTTTGTCAGAAAGGTAAAATTAGGTGAAATCCACGAAGTATCACTACTCTAAAGGCACCTAATTGGCGGAATAACCCTACTATACATAATGGCATTGAGTCAGTGTCTAAAAATCTCTCCTCCTTTGCCTCCCTCTCCCCCAGACTGAGGACAAGCCCCTACTGCCCATGGGTGTGGATGGAGGAGTGGACAGACGGGAGTGGACCCTGCAGCACCACAAGGCTGCTGACATCTCTCTCACTCCACCACAGACTGATCTGGAGGCAGACTGCCTGGATGTCAATGTCAAAGGACCAGGTAGAGTTTAAGATTGAATAGGATTGGTGTCAATCAAGTGTAAGGATACCTAACTGAGAAGTGATTGCTGTGTATGTTTTTGACGCTGACCAAATGGCAAAAATATTTTCCAGATGGCTTCACCCCCCTGATGCTGGCCTCTCTACGAAACGGAGGGGCATCTGATTGCGGCCTGCAGGCGGAGGAGGAGGAAGAGAGCGGGGGAGACGAGCCATGTCCCAACGCCATCTCAGACCTTATCACCCAGGGTGCAACACTCATGGCCCAGACAGACCGCACCGGGGAGACGGCGCTCCACCTGGCTGCTCGCTACGCCCGGGCCGACGCTGCCAAGAGGCTGCTGGACGCTGGGGCAGATGCCAACGCTCACGACAACATGGGTCGCACCCCTCTCCACGCTGCTGTGGCAGCCGATGCCCAGGGAGTGTTCCAGGTGAGAGGCTAGAAATACAGAGACTCATTGGAGCAGCTGAAAACATATTCCTCGTACTGCGCTCACATGGGCACCAGTTCAAAAATCTTATTGCGCTTATTGAGTTAGTCTCCATGCAGTCTTTTAAATGTTATTTGGAAATCATCACTGTATGTTTAATATATCACTGTGGGTTTATTTAATGGAAAATAACTTAAAATATACTGAACAAAAATATAAATGCAACATGCAGCAATTTCAAAGATTTTACTATGTTACATATAAGGAAATCAGTCAATTTAAATAAATGATTTAGGCCCTAATCTATGGATTTCACTTTACTGGGCATAGGTGCAGCCATTAGTGGGGCTGGTCAGAATAATCAGATTGTGATGTCATTCTGTGGGCCAAAAACTATCCCACCTGAAAATATTGAAATTCCAGGTGTTGTTTTAAAAAAAAAAAAAATGTATTAGGCTCTTACATTGTTATTACAACCTCAGTGTGGAAATATCATTAAATGTGCAATATGCAGAAATCATTCCGCCATTTCCTGGTTGCTAAATTTCTAATAGTTCACCTAATTTACGTTTATGATAAAACAAGAAATGTATAGTGTAGAGAATCTAAACCACTGTTAAATATATACTGAGTGTACAAAACATGACAGAGGAAAATAAAGTTTTTGACTGCACTGCCCCTTTAACACTGTTCCCCTCTCAGATCCTGATTCGTAACCGGGCCACGGAGTTGGATGCCAGGATGAACGATGGAACCACACCTCTGATCCTGGCTGCCAGGCTGGCTGTGGAAGGCATGGTGGAGGAACTGGTACATTGCCACGCTGACATCAACGCTGTCGACGACCACGGTGAGCACTGGCATTGTTTTTACATGTATGTTGTATGATTTTACATTTGTTTTATACAGGTGATCCCATTGGGATTAGAGATTTGTTCTAAACTGAGACTAACTGTTCAGTAATACTTAAATAGGAAATGTTGTTTTAGTGATTTTCTCATTGAGCACTGCCATACAGGGCAAGAATTCGGAAAGACCTTGGTACTGTAAGGCTCTATCTGCAGAAAGCATAGTTCTGATTTTTTTTTTTTTTTTACCTTTATTTAACTAGGCAAGTCAGTTAACTGCAGATAACTAGGAACAGTGGGTTAACTGCCTTGTTCAGGGGCAGAACGACAGATTTTTACCTTGTCAGCTCGGGGATTTGATCTAGCAACCTTTCGGTTACTTGCCCTATGCTCTAACCACTAGGCTACCTGCCGCTCCTATTAAGCATAGTTTTCAGATCTCAGAACTGTTTTGAAGTGAATTCTTCTTTCATAACCCATTAAGGTCCTCACCTTATAGGTACCTAAAGTGCAGAATATCAAAATCCTGAGACATTTGTAAATCTTTTTTAAGGGGATGCAATTGCAGATAGAACCTTATGGCTCTGACATGTCAATCTGGGTTCAGCCACAAGCTTCTTTCTGGATTAGACAGAAAACTGTAGCTATTTGAATACATGATAAATTATAGAATAACATTATTTTACCAAGACAGTCAGAACACATCAAATATATCAAGAAATGTATTATGATAATCAGACAAATTACTGTCATCACTGAATAACTATGTGACAACATTTACTTGTTTTTTGCTTATGTGCCATTATTGCTGGCTAGACTGGCCCATACATGGAGAGAGATGGCAAGAACGTGTTCTGATTGGTCTGCCTATTTGTTCAGGCTTGTGATTGGATTGCAGATAGAACCTTATAGTGGCAAGTTCAAATGGTTTTATGCAGAGAGAACGTTTTAGTTTTTCATTTATTCACTTAAAATTACCTATCAAACATTTTACTTCACAGACATATGAAGAACCATCTAAAGATGAATTGTGTTGTTTTAACTATTTAAAAAAAGTCAGAACCTTATAGTCCCATGGTTTCAATCTCGCTCTCAATGGAGCCCAGTTACCATTACAATTCCATTAAAGCTGGGTCATGAATTTGTGTTGCGGTTTTGTCATTTGCATTTCCGTCATGCCATTGCTTGAGGACCAACCTTCTCAAAAAAATAAAAAGTGTGTAGTCAAAATAGTTTTGTGCCGTAACAGAGCAATTTGCATGTCTGTCTTTGACTCATATTATTCCTCTCTCGCTCAGGTAAATCTGCTCTGCACTGGGCAGCTGCTGTGAACAATGTGGAGGCCACTCTGGTGCTGCTGAAGAATGGAGCCAACAGAGACATGCAGGACAACAAGGTTTGTACTACCTCAGTTTGCATTTCACGTCTCTACCTTGTATTGAACATGTTTTCAAACCTCAAAAGTAGTCTTTAAGTCAAGCTACAGTGCATTCAGAAAGTATTCAGACCCCTTCACTTTTTCTATATATTTTTAAGTTACAGCCTTATTCTAAAATTGATTAAATACATTTTTCCCCTCATCAATCTACACACAATACCACATAATGACAAAGAGAAAACAGGTTTTTAGAAATTTTGGGAAAGAAATAATTACAAAAATAACTTATTACTAAATTATTCAGACCCTTTGCTATGAGAATCGAAATTGAGCTCAGGTGCATCCTCTTTCCATTTATCATCCTTGATGTTTCTACAACTTGATTGGAGTCTACCTGTGGTAAATTCAATTGATTGGACATGATTTGGAAAGGTACACACCTATCTATATAAGGTCCCACAGTTGACAGTGCATGTCAGAGCAAAAACCAAGCCATGAGGTCTAAGGAATTGTCTGTAGAGCTCTGAGACAGGATTATGTCGAGGCACAGTCCCCAAGAACACAGTGGCCTCCATCATTCTTAAATGGATGAAGTTTGGAACCACCAAGACTCTTCCTAGAGCTGGCCGTCAAGGAGGTGACCAAGAACCTGATGGTCTCAGAGTTCTTCTGTGGAAGAACTCTTCCAGAAGGACAACCATCTCTGTAGCACTCCACCAATCAGGCCTTTTTGGTAGAGTGGCCAGATGGAAGCCGCTCCTCAGTAAAAGGAACATGACAGCCCGCTTGGAGTTTGCCAAAAGGCACCTAAAGAACTCTGACCAAGAGAAACAACATTCTCTGGTCTGATGAAACCAAGATTGAACTGTTTGGCCTGAATGCCAAGTGTCTTATCTGGAGGAAACCAGGCACCGCTCATCACCTGGCCAATACCTTCCCTACGGTGATGCATGGTGGTGGCAGCATCATGCTGTGGGGATTTTCTTCAGCGGCAGGGACTGGGAGACTAGTCAGGATTGAGGGGAAGATGAATGGAGGTAAGTACAGAGAGATAAAAACCTGCTCAGGACCTCAGACTGGGGCGAAGTTCCACCTTCCAACAGGACAACGACCCTAAGAGCACAGCCAAGAAAACGCAGGAGTGGCTTTGGGACAAGTCTTTGAATGTCCTTGAGTGGCCCAGCCAGAGCCCGGACTTGAACCCGATAGAACATCTCTGGAGAGACCTGAAAATAGCTGTGCAGCGACTGATCTGCAGAGAAGAATGGTAGAAACTCCCAAAATACAGGTGTGCCAAGCTTGTAATGTCATACCCAAGAAGACTCGATGCTGTAATCGCTGCCAAAGGTGCTTCAACAAAGTACTGAGTAAAGGGTCTGAATTCTTATGTAAATGTGATATTTAAGTTGTTATGGGGTATTGGCAGATTTGAGAAGAGGGGGAAAAATGTATTTATTCCATTTTAGAATAAGGCTGTAACGTAACAAAATGTGGAAAACGGGAGGTGGTCTGAATACTTTTTGAATGCACTGTATGTCCCATATTCTATCACGAGGATAATGTTTTATTAGCTTGGTACATGCCTTCATGGGTTGTTTCTCCTGTTGTGTTCCTTCAGGAGCAGACCCCGTTGTTCCTGGCAGCCAGAGAGGGTAGTTTTGAGGCGGCCCAGGTTCTTCTGGACCACTACTCTAATAGGGACATCACAGACCACCTGGACCGGCTGCCCCGTGACACCGCACAGGAGCGCATGCACCATGACATCGTACGTCTGCTTGACCAGTACAACCTGGTCCACAGCCCTCACAATGGCCCCAACCACATGGGCGGGGGACACTCTTCCTTGGTCTGTGGAGGCAATGGCGCTGGCTACATGGGCATGCGCCCCGGACCCCAGGGCAAGAAGAGCAGGCGCGGCGGGGCAAAGGTTGGAGGGGTGGGTGGGGCTACAGCAAAAGAGCTGAAAGACATGAAGGCCAAGCGGAGAAAGAAGCCAACGGGAGGAGAAGGGCCTGCAGTGGGAGGAGCCAGTGGCAACGGCACTAAAGCTGCAGGAGGGCTGTTGGAGAGCTCAGTCACCATGTCCCCTGTTGACTCCCTGGAGTCTCCACACTTATACATAGGAGATGCTGCCGGGGCCTCCAAAACGACCAACTCTCCGCTCCTGGGCAGCCCCTCCTCCAGGCCCCTGCTGCCCCCAGTCAGCCACATGCTGGGCCAGCAGCAGAGCTGGGTGGGCCTGAAGCATGGCTACGGTGGCCACATGTTCAGCCTCCTCCCCCAGCAGATGGGCAGTGGCCACCCTAGCATGTCCCAGCACCACGGCCAAGGCCTGCTCACCCCTATGAATGTCACCATGAGCCGCGAGCAGCTGCCTCCCATTGTTACCTTCCAGATGATGGCGCCGGGGGGCGGGCAGGCCCTGCTGAAGCAGCCCCAGCCTGGGCAGGTGCAGTCCCAGGGGCAAAACCAGGGCCAGCCCCAATCTCAGCAGGGCCCAACTCACCTGCATTGCCCCCAGGGCATGTTGTACCAAATGCCCAATGTGAGCCTCCAGCACAGCCTGTCTCACAGCCTCCCTCACCCCCATGGCCTGGCCCACGGCATGGTGCAGGATGGCCAGTCCCGCCAACAGCTCCCTCCCTATCAGGCTATGCAGAGCCCAGTGGATAAGTACCCAACCCCTCCTTCTCAGCACAGCTACGCTACGGCTGGCTCAGAGGGCACCACCCCAGGGTATCCGGCTCACCCGCCCAGCGAGCACCCTTACCTCACCCCCTCCCCTGAGTCCCCTGACCCCTGGTCCTCCTCCTCCCCCCACTCCAACTCAGACTGGTCTGACGTCACAACCAGCCCCACCCCCCTGGGGAACCCCCATGCACTGCCGCCTCTCCATCACACACACATTCCGGAGCAGCTGCAGCCGCAGTCCCAGCAGACACAACAGAACCCCCAGCAGCCTCAGCGTGGCAACATGCAGGTGTTTGCATAGACAAGAGGACTCTCTTAAAGTGCCCAACTCTTAAATGCTTTGTTGATCTTTGTAGTTACAACACTTAAACTCTTATCCATCACTTCTTTCGTCATTTGTTTTTGTCTTATCGTCTCTCTGGTTACAGTAATCACTTTTACACTTCATTGTCACACGATTTTCTTCAATTTTGCACTTAAAGATAGTGTATAGTCTTGTAGGAGTATTGTCAACTAAAACCAAAAACTGTTTAAGTACCTTTGACATTTTAAAAGTGACGGATCAATCAGAAATCAAACAAGGAACCAGAGCCAAACGGTGATCATGTAAGGAAAATGGACTGTTCAAGACAGAAACGACATTGGATATTGCCTAACTCTGCTTCTTATTGTCATCCCTCTTGGGATGTTTCTTTGGGCTGAGACTTATTTTTTTACATTTTTTTTAAGGAAATAATTGCTCATTTAACGTGCTATCAATTTCATTCACTGTTTTATGTAGACCTCTGCCAAGGACATAACTGTTTCATTGAAAATTAACTTGACTTTTTATATGATGGGTTACGTTCGCTTATGTTAAGATGTGTTCACTAAGCGAAGACTGCTTTGTGGATTCGTATTATGGAATGTATTTGATTAGGATGTGGTGATGCTATTTGAGGGGCTATTGTGTGGTTATAAACACACACACACACAAGCTAAAAACATGCAGATACATCTCTTCAATGTGTGGTTCTAGGCTAAACTGTGGTGTAAATAGTTGTCATGTACACTGAGTATACCAAACATTAGGAACACGTTCCTAATATTGAGATGCACCCCTTCTTTTGCCCTAAGAACAGACTTCTTGATACACACGGGAAACTGTTGAGCATGAAAAACCCAGCAGCATTGCAGTTCTTGACACAAACTGGTGCACCTGGCACCTACTACCATACCCTGTGCAAGGACATTTGCATTTTTTGTTTTTCCCAATTCACCCTCTGAATGACACATACAAAATATGTCTCGAGGCTTAAAAATCCTTCTTTAACCTGTCTCCCATCTACACTGATTTTTTTTAAAGTGATTTTAACAAGTGACATCAATAAGGGATCATAGCTTTCATCTGGATTCACCTGGTCAGTCTATGTCATGGAAAGAGCAGGTGTTCTTAATGTTTTGTACACTCGGTGTAAGTTCCTGTATTCTTTTTCATTATTGCCTTTGTTACAGTGTAGCCTCTGTCTCTCCCCTACACCTTAGGGAGGATGTCAGTTAGTGGGGTGTTCTGTGGTGTTCTGTGTCAGGAGAATCTGTGTTACTGAAGAGTTTAAGATATATGGTACGGTTATGGATACAAAAGAAAAGATTGTGACTGAAATACCAAATGAGAGAAAAAGGCATCGTTTGAAATTGCACTGTCTCTCTCTATGTTCTCTCACCATGGGGGTTTCACTATGGTGTGTGAAATAAGACGAGGACAAAGATGCTTTACATGATGTTACTAAATCAATCACTTTGTTAGACCAGTTGAGTGTTGAGGTACAGTATTTCTCCCAAAATTATATAATCACTTTTTTGCTTAATTACAATCAGTGTGTTTGTGTATCTTTTTTTGTGATTCATAAACCAAGTCTTTTAAGATAAAAACAATTGTATAATGAGTATTTTTGTCGTCCTAATTTTTCTCATATGAGCACAGCCTTATGTGAATGCTCTGTGATTAGACAATCATTGATTGTTTCTATTTTGTACCGATAAATGGAACATCAATGTCTCCAAGACCAAAGTGATTCATTGCAAATCGTTGTATATCCATGACATTGGTGACTGTTGAAAGTGTTATTTGGAAATGTTGCATTTTGGAGGTATTGTCTAATCAAAGTGGATTATTGTTACTGTATTTGAAAGATTAATGTGGCTTTGACAGAGCAAAATCCAAATACAGTCAATGATTATACCTTTTATTTAACTAGGCAAGTCAGTTAAGAACAAATTCTTATTTTCAATGACGGCCTAGGAACAGTGGGTTAACCTCCTTGTTCAGGGGCAGAACGACAGATTTTTACCTTGTCAGCTCGGGGATTCGATGTAGCAACCTTTCGGTTACTAGTCCAACGCTCTAACCACTAGGCTACCTGCCGCACCGTCACACATGGTAAGGTATTATGTGAGTGCCTTTATGAAAACTTCATACCAAAATCCCCAAAGTCCTTTCCCATTCCCCCTATCTGGCACTTAATATCCCCCACTACAAATTACTTCTGATGTACTATCCACATAATCAAATCAGCAGAGCTCATGGAGCATGGTATGTACACCTAAATGCCGCATTATGCAAGGCTATTTTTTTACGTGCTGTATATAAACAAGTTTGTATGTTTGTACTTTTTCTGCTAACCATTATATATATATATATATATATATATACGTTATATATACGTTATATGAAGTAGCTTCCCCTCATATTTGTATGATGAGGAAAATATGCGTTTATAAAGAACAAAACCTGTCTGATTTGAAATAAACTAAACAAATGATACATATTATAGATCTAAAAAGTCTGCCTTTATTTCTTTATATCTGCCTATTGTGCACGTATGTGTCATTCTCATGGTAAAACACATTGTTTTTAGAAATGAAAATGAATAAACTGTTCAAAACAATGCATATTATAACAGATTTGTTTTCTGTATTACACTGGCATTGAACCAATTCACTGATAAAGCAATAATTAAAGCAAATAATGGGCATTAATATGGATTTGGTCCCCCCTTTGCTGCCTCCACTCTTCTGGGAAGGCTTTCAACTAGATGTTGGAACATTGCTGTGCGGACTTGCTTCCATTTGCCACAAGAGCATTAGTGAGGTCGGGTGCTGATGTTGCCACAAAACTGTTGCCACAAAGTTGCAGTCACACATCGTCTAGAATGTCATTGTATGCTGTAGCGTTAAGATTTCCCTTCATTGGAACTAAGGGGCCTAGCCCGAAACATGAAAAATAGCCCCAGACCATTATTCCTCCTCCACCAAAGTTTACAGTTGGCACTAGGCATTGGTGCAGGTAGCGTTCTCCTGGTATCCGCCAAACCCAGATTCGTCCGTCGGACTGCCAGATGGTGAAGCGTGATTCATCACTCCAGAGAACGCGTTTCCACTAGGCAGCGAGTCCAATGGCGGCGAGCTTTACACCACTCCAGCCGACGCTTGGCATTGCGCATGTTGCTTTTAGGCTTGTGTGCTCTGCCTTAGAAACCCATTTTATGAAGCTCCTGACAAACAGTTTCTGTGCTGACATTGCTTCCAGAAGCAGTTTGGAACTCGGTAGTGAGTGTTGCAAATGAGGACAGACGATTGTTACACACTACGCGCTTCAGCACTCGCCGGTCCCGTTCTGTGAGTTTGTGTGGCCTACCACTTTGTGGCTGAGCCGATGTTGCTCCTAGACGTTTACACTTCACAATAACAGTACTTGTTGCCTGGGGCAGCTCTAGCAGGGCAGACTTTTTACAAACTGACTTGTTGGAAATGTAGCATCCTATGACGGTGCAACGTTAAGTCACTGACCTCTTCAGTAAGGCCATTCTACTGCCAATGTTTGTCTATGGAGATTGCATGGCTGTGTGCTCGATTTTATACACCTGTCAGCAACGGGTGTGGCTGAAATAGCTGAATCCACTAATTTGAAAGGTTGTCCGCAGACTTTTAGTGTAGCATAGCCACTTCATGTGAAAGTGGAGAACACAGTAAATACCTAATTAATCCAAGTGTAACCGATGTGAAATGGCTAGTTAGTTAGCGGTGGTGCGCGCTAATAGCATTTCAATCAGTGACGTCACTCGCTCAGACTTGAAGTAGGGTTTCCCCTTGCGTTGCAAGGGCCGCGGCTTTTGTGGAGCGATGGGTAACGTTGCTTCGTGGGTGTCAGTTGTTGATGTGTGCAAGGTGTACAGTAACTGCATATGTGGAATGTGTATGAAAGTGGGCATTGCGAAGCAAGTGGGAGGCTCAACACCAGCAAGTGTGTCAACCTAACAGCTAATTGGGCAGATTGGTTGCCACTCAAGACTGTTTGATGTGGCTGCTTCCTTCCTTGTATCCTTTTAGCTAAGCAGGTTAGGATCATTAACGTAGCAGGTTAGTATTATTAACGTGGCAGGTTAGGAATACTAACATAGCAGATTAGGAGAATTAACGTGGCAGGTTAGGAGAACTAATGTAGCAGGTTAGGAGAATTAGGGTAGCAGGTTAGGATAAACATGGCAGGTTAGTTGAATTAATGTGGTGGGTTAGGAGAACTACCCTAGCAGGTTACGAGAATGAGGTTAAGGTTAGGAAAAGGATCTGCCCAATTAGCTGTTAGTTTTCGATAGACCCACTTGTGTTGATCCTCCCACTTGTTTTCCAACCCCCACTTCCAGACACACTCCACATATGCAGTTCACTGAGGTAGATGCAGTTACCCATGACTCAATTCCTCTCCAAATTCACAGACAAGGGCTGTGTTCGAGACACTGGTTCAAGAGCATCAAATCCATAATTCACATTATAGGTGTCACACTTATGGGCATGTGGCAGCACTGTAGGATGGAGATTCCAAGATGTGGGACGTGTGCAGGAGGACACGGGACAGAGAAATGCATAGTTTTGGTGAGAAAAGTTGTGTGTCATCTGTACAGGTGCCCATGTTGCTGGGGATCTGTGATGTCTGGTGCGAGGGAGGCAGGTTGAGGTGGCCAGGGTCAGAGTAGTGCAGAAGATGTTGTATGCTGATACAGTGAAGAAAGTAGAGGAGCGTGGATCAAGGGTGAGGGATTCTGAGAGGATCCCTGTGAATAGTAGATCTGTGCCAGAACAGAGGGATAGGCTAATGTGTGATATATTTCAGTAAGGTTGGCTTCCTAGTGTTCATAGCAATGGTTATCAACTGTACCGCAAAGATGGAACGTAAGTCACAGAAAATAGATGTTGTGGTGGCAGCTGCAGAGAAGTACTTGGGGGTACGAGGTTTGAATTCAGGAAAAAAGAAAATAATTACAGGGTATGTTGAGTGGTATTGTACCGTCCTCTCAGGTCGTTGGCCTGGGGTAGGATCAGATAGGGTTACCGTCCTCTCAGGTCGTTGGCCTGGGGTAGGATCAGATAGGGTTTACCGTCCTCTCAGGTCGTTGGCCTGGGGTAGGATCAGATAGGATTTACCGTCCTCTCAGGTCGTTGTCCTGGGGTAGGATCAGATGGGGTTAAAGTAGTGGAATAAGGTAGTGGGTTTTATTGTTTGCCCTTTTCTCATTTTGTATCACAAAGTGTAAAGGATTTATCAAATCAAATCAAAATCAAATTTGATCTGTCACATGCGCCGAATACAACAGGTGTAGACCTCACAGTGAAATGCTTACTTACAAGCCCATAACCAACAATGCAGTTTTAAGAAAATACCTATAAAAAAAGTATGAAATAAGAATAACAAATACTTAAAGAGCAGCAGTAAATAACATTACTTTAGTTCATTTGGTGGCAGTAATGCAACATATTGGATGTCAACCGTCATTAAAATAAGTCCCTCGGCAGTCTCCGACACTGACGAACAAGCCTGCCACCATGGGTTTTCAGTAGAACCCTGTCCACCCATCCAGCAGGTGGCAGTAAAGGGCGAGCGGAAGTTAGTTGTTGATGTTCTTCTAATCAGATGAGGAAGACAAAAATACTGTACAAGTCGTGTTAGAATACTCATACTAACATACTGTATACTACATACTTAATGAGTATATACTAGATACTATTAGTTCATTTTAGCATACTGTAAACGAATGGTATCGTTCATGTGTTGAGCGTACTAGAGCTTCGCCTGTCTATCGGAAGTTGATGCTGTTGCTATGCAACCTCTTGCTAGCTTGTTAGCATGACAAATGACTAGCTAGACATTTTACGATTTTGGGTGTGTTGGTAAATTCAATCTGGAGTGCCAGAGTGCGCTCTGGGCGTTCGTAAATCGTTGTCAGTTCATGAATTCAGTGTTTCGCTCTCGGAGCGCACACTGGAAGCTCTGGCCAAGGGGGGTTGATCGAGCGTTCAACGGCAGTCAAGCACCCAAGCGTTTCAAGGCTGTGTTCAAACAATGATTTATCAATGACCAGCTCAATTAATCCCTACCATTGTGACAATGAGTCATCATAATGCTGCATAAAATGTACATTATCCTAGGGGCGTTGGCAGACACAATGTAAGTAACTTCAATTATGTCCCCCTAATTGCCCTGAATACCTCTGTTGATCCTACAGCTATTGTATACCGTAATCATGAGCCTATGAACCAGAGTTATACCAAATATGTTATATGTTCTATGTATGCGGATGACTCAACACTATACACGTCAACTACTACAGCAACTGAAATGACTGCAACATTGAACAAAGAGCTGCAGTTAGTTTTGGGAACGGGTAGCAAGGAATAAGTTAGTCCTAAATATTTCCAAAACTAAAAGCATTGTATTTGGGACAAATCATTCACTAAGCCCTAAACCTCAACTACAACTTGTAATGAATAATGTGGAAATTGAGCAAGTTGAGGTGGCTAAACTGCTCGGAGTAACCCTGGATTGTAAACTGTCATGGTCAAAACAGTAGCTAAGATGGGGAGAAGTATGTCCATAATAAAGCGCTGCTCTGCCTTCTTAACACTATCAATAAGGCAAGTCCTACAGGCCCTAGTTTTGTCGCATCTAGACTACTGTTCAGTGGTGTGGTTAGGTGCTACAAAGTGGGACTTAGGAAAATTGCAGTTGGCTCAGAACAGGGCAGCAAGGTTGGCCCTTAAAAGTACACGGAGAGCTAACATTAATGACACCCCTTAAAAAAATTATAATGATAAAAACATTAATGACATGCATCTCAATCTCTCAAAGTGGAAGACAGATCGACTTCATCACTACTTGTTTTTGTAAGAGGGGTTGACAAACTGAATGTACCGAACTGTCTGTTTGAACTACTGGCACACAGCTCGGACACCCATGCATACCCCACAAGACATGCCACCAGAGGTCTGTTCACAGTCCCCAAGTCCAGAACAGACTATGGGAGGCACACAGTACTATATAGAGCCATGACTACATGGAACTCTATTCCACATTCGGTAACTCATGCAAGCAGTAGAATCAGATTTTAAAAAACAGGTAAAAATACACCTTATGGAACAACGGGGAATGTGAAGAGACACACACAAAGGTACAGACACATGCATTGGGATATTGTTGTATAGTGGTATCAAACATTTTGTATTGTATATATGTAGTAGTGGTAATAATGTTATATGATGTACTGTTTTATCTTTCTACTTATGTAATGCAAGTGCTTTAATATGTTTGGACCCCATGAAGAGGGATCCCTAATAAACGTTGGCTAGCTACTTCCAGACACAAATGAGAGAACAGCAGGGCTGGTTAGGCAGTTTTCATGTTATCCAGAGCGTTGGTGACTGTAACTGTGTTGTTGGCAACAATATTATTATGCTGTTTACTGACACCGGCCATATTCAACCAGTATTCATCCGTTATTCTGCGCTCTGCCACACTCAGATGAGAGCACTCTGAAATTGGAGTAGATAGCCAGAATTAACAATGCCCATTGAAACGCACAACGGCTACACCACTTAGCTAATAATGTGAATAATCAAGTCAGTAAACGTTGGGTAGTTGGATAGCAGATAGTTAATATACTGCCTGGCAAGTTCGATGTAACGTTATTAGTAGCCAACTAAAGTTAGGTAACTAGCCAACATACCGGTACATACTGCGGTAAGGATAGCGTTGCTAACAAATTGTCCGCCAACGTAACTTATTTGAAAAGTCATGACTTTATTACATTGCTCAACATTTTCTTAACATTTGTCATAATTAGTTAAAGCAATTAATTTGTATCCGCTCTCGTCGGACTGTGCCTGCATATTTTCCGCCATTTGCTTCAAATTTTAAAACGTTGAAGCCACGTCCATTTTCTGAAGAATTGCATTATGGGCCGTAAAAGCACGGAAATAGTGTCCACTGCTTGTATGCTTCGTATTTTGGCGAATTTAGTACGACATCTGGGAACTTTTGGCATACTAACTATATCCATATTATTTATTTTTTATTTTATTTATTTCACCTTTATTTAACCAGGTAGGCAAGTTGAGAACATGTTCTCATTTACAATTGCGACCTGGCCAAGATAAAGCAAGCAGTTTGACACATACAACAACACAGAGTTACACATGGAGTAAAACAAACATACAGTCAATAATATAGTAGAAAAATAAGTCTATATACAAAGTGAGCAAATGAGGTGACATAAGGGAGGTAAAGGCAAAAAAGGCCATGGGGGTGAAGTACATACAATATAGCAAGTAAAACACTGGAATGGTAGATTTGCAGGGAAGAAAGTGCAAAGTAGAAATAGAAATAATGGGGTGCAAAGGAGCTAAATAAATAAATACAGTAGGGGAAGAGGTAGTTGTTTGGGCTAAATTATAGATGGGCTATGTACAGGTGCAGTAATCTGTGAGCTGCTCTGACAGCTGGTGCTTAAAGCTAGTGTGGGAGATAAGTGTTTCCAGTTTTAGAGATTTTTGTAGTTCGTTCCAGTCATTGGCAGCAGAGAACTGGAAGGAGAGGCGGCTGAAGGAGGAATTGGCTTTGGGGGTGACCAGAGAGATATACCTGCTGGAGCGCGTGCTACAGTTGGGTGCTGCTATGGTGACCAGCGAGCTGAGATAAGGGAGAACTTTACCTAGCAGGGTCTTGTAGATGACCTGGAGCCAGTGGGTTGGCGTCGAGTATGAAGCGAGGGCCAGCCAACGAGAGTGTACAGGTCGCAGTGGTGGGTAGTATATGGGGCTTTGGTAACAAAACGGATGGCACTGTGATAGACTGCATCCAATTTAGTGAGTAGGGTATTGGAGGCTATTTTGTAAATGACATTGCCGAAGTCGAGGATCGGTAGGATGGTCAGTTTTACGAGGTTATGTTTGACAGCATGAGTGAAGGAAGCTTTGTTGCGGAATAGGAAGCCAATTCTAGATTTAACTTTGGATTGGAGATGTTTGATGTGAGTCTGGAAGGAGAGTTTACAGTCTAACCAGACACCTAGGTATTTGTAGTTGTCCACATATTCTAAGTCAGAACCGTCCAGAGTAGTGATGCTGGACGGGTGGGCAGGTGCAGGCAGCGATCGGTTGAAAAGCATGCATTTAGTTTTACTTGTATTTAAGAGCAGTTGGAGGCCACGGAAGGAGAGTTGTATGGCATTGAAGCTCGTCTGGAGGGTAGTTAACACAGTGTCCAAAGAAGGGCCAGAAATATACAGAATGGTGTCGTCTGCATAGAGGTGGATCAGAGACTCACCAGCAGCAAGAGCGACCTCATTGATGTATACAGAGAAAAGAGTCGGCCCAAGAATTTAACCCTGTGGCACCCCCATAGAGACTGCCAGAGGCTCGGACAACAGGCCCTCCGATTTGACACACTGAACTCTATCAGAGAAGTAGTTGGTGAACCAGGCAAGGCAATCATTTGAGAAACCAAGGCTGTTGAGTCTGCCGATGAGGATGTTGGGATTGACAGAGTCGAAAGCCTTGGCCAGGTCAATGAATACGGCTGCACAGTATTGTTTCTTATCAATGGCGGTTAAGATATCATTTAGGACCTTGAGCGTGGCTAAGGTGCACCCATGACCAGCTCTGAAACCAGATTGCATAGCGGAGAAGGTGCGGTGGGATTCAAATTGGTCGGTAATCTGTTTGTTGACTTGGCTTTCGAAGACTTTAGAGAGGCAGGGTAGGATAGATATAGGTCTGTAGCAGTTTGGGTCAAGAGTGTCCCCCAATCTTTGGGAATCCCAATCTTTGGGAATCTCAGACGACACGAGAGGTTGAACAGGCTAGTAATAGGGGTTGCAACAATTTCAGCAGATACTTTTAGAAAGAAAGGGTCCAGATTGTCTAGCCCGGCTGATTTGTAGGGGTCTAGATTTTGCAGCTCTTTCAGAACATCAGCTGACTGGATTTGGGAGAAGGAGAAATGGGGAAGGCTTGGGCGAGTTGCTGTGGGGGGTGCAGTGCTGTTGACCGGGGTAGGGGTAGCCAGGTGGAAAGCATGGCCAGCCGTAGAAAAATGCTTATTGAAATTCTCAATTATAGTGGATTTATCAGTGGTGACAGTGTTCCCTAGTATCAGTGCAGTGGGCAGCTGGGAGGAGGTGCTCTTATTCTCCATGGACTTTACAGTGTCCCAGAACTTTTTTGAGTTTGTGTTGCAGGAAGCAAATTTCTGCTTGAAAAAGCTAGCCTATGCTTTTCTAACTGCCTGTGTATATTGGTTTCTAACTTCCCTGAAAAATTGCATATCACGGGGGCTGTTCGATGCTAATGCCGAACGCCACAGGATATTTTTGTGTTGGTTAAGGGCAGTCATGTCTGGAGAGAACCAAGGGCTATATCTGTTCCTGGTTCTAAATTTCTTGAATGGGGCATGCTTATTTAAGATGGTGAGGAAGGCATTTAAAAAAAAATAACCAGGCATCCTCTATTATGACCAATAAGCATACTATATACTCACGTCACAAATAGTACGATTAGTATGAGTATTCGAACACACGTATATAAAATTATACGAAATGTTTTGAATTTAGCTAGCTGTCTTTGCATCTTTAGAATAGTTACCGTAATAACACAGACAACTATTATGGACAAAAACGTCGGTATGAAGGGGCAATGGTAGAATACCGTTGTTGTGAGCCAGCCTGGGTCAATGGACGAGAGGACTTGAACCAAAGACAATAAAATATGGTTTAGAAACTCTGCTTGAAATGTGTGGCTAACAGAACGCTGAGTTAATTAGCTACTCAAGGCAGCTAAGCTAACGTTTGCTATCTTGCACTACAACTCACACTTCAAAAGTTCAACTTTTGTATAACCTAGCTAGCTTTCTTCCAGTGCCACCGGGTAGGTCTGCAATCCATGCGTTATCAAACTGGGTGAGAATGATGAGTCAGTGGCGCGATCGTAACGTTAGCTTGCCTGCTTCCTTGTTGATGAATGTGAGAAGACGCCTGCACAAACTAGCTAGTCAACTTTATAGGAAGGTGTCACTTGATTTGACTGTAATTAAACTGAATAAACAAAAGTTGAAGTATTAATTTAGTCATTGTTGACTTTCTGTCATTATGCATGTAGTCTGACTTTTGTCTGTAAAATCATTGAAAAGGGGATTCTACAATCATGGGAATGTCCAAACGGACCTTACCACACTACAATTAAAAGTCAGTTAATCTTTGATGGACTAGGAAACTGTCATATATGGTATTTGCTGGTTCCCCTGGTCTTGTGGACAAAGAGAGCATTGTGTTGCTGTTTTTGAGCCAGCAGGAGGCCAGCATGTTTGTCTGGCCACAGTGTCAGTGTAAGCAAATTTTTCTTCACACCACTGAAGCTTGTCTCCAGTGCCTGACCACAGGAGCAAGAGTTGCAGCCATTTGGCCCATTGGTCCTTCCTTTGAATGTTTCAAGACTGCCCCCTCACCTTGCAGTGCCTAACTCTTATCTCCTCTCCCTGCAGACCAGAGTGGCTCTGCTGTCCTCAACATGGTGTCGTCCAGGCTGAAGTCCCTGTCTCTGTGGGTGCTGGTGTTCCAGACCACCTAACTGGTGCTGACCATGCGCTACTCCAGCACGCTACAGGGGGACGGCCCCTGCTACCTGGCCTCCTCTGCTGTGGTGGTGGCTGAGCTCATGAAGATCATCACCTGTGTGCTGCTCATATTCAAGGAGCACAGTGAGTGTCCTCAAAGAAAATACAACTGTTCAAAAATATACATGTGCAAGTATACATTTAGGCAAGCTGACCCTCCATTTGTCTCCATCTCAAGTTTCAAGTTGTATTAGTCATATATGTACATGATACACATGGCATACACTGTCCAATGTAATGCTTTCTTCTCTCACTCTCTCCTGTCTGGTTGTGTTTTTCAGGCTACAATGTTCGGGCTCTGAACAGTATTCTGAGGCAAGAGATCACTCACAAGCCTATAGAGACCCTGAAGCTGGCCATTGCTTTTGGGATCTACACCCTACAGAACAACCTGCTCTATGTGGCTCTGTCCAACCTGGACGCTGCCACCTACCAGGTAAGACAACCTGTTATGGAGTGTGTGCACAGGAGGTTGGTGGCAACTTTAATTTGGGAGGACAGGCACATAGTAATGACTGGAGCGGAATTAGTGAAATGGTTTCCATCTGTTTGATGCCATTCCATTTGCTCCGTTCCAGCCATTATTATGAGCCGTCCTCCTCTCAGCAGTCTCCACTGAGTGTGTGTGTGTGTCTGTTTTGTAATTGTGTGAAGATCCTCACCACAGCCCTGTTCTCAGTGTGCATGCTGGGCCGGAGGCTGGGTGTGTACCAGTGGCTCTCCCTGCTCATCCTCATGGCTGGGGTCGCACTTGTGCAGGTAAACTCTACTCTAACTCCTTTACAATCCACTTTTTTGAAACCTGCATTTACCCACTTCAGTGACTAAATTGTTTTAGTGCAAGTGTGTGTGTTTTTGTGTGTCCGATGTCTAGTGGCCCTCTGAATCCCTCGGGGACACTGAGAAGGAGCAGATGTCCCAAGGGTCCCAGTTTGTGGGCGTGGTGGCGGTGCTGGTGGCCTGCTGCTCCAGTGGCTTCGCTGGGGTTTATTTTGAGAGGATCCTCAAAGAGACCAAACAGAGCGTCTGGGTCCGCAACATCCAACTGGGTCAGCAAGCATGAAAGGTTTCTACTATAGTAGGTTTTTCTTGCTATAAGGGCACTTTTTCATTCCAGAATTGCCCCATTATTGTTAAAGATATGTTATTTATGACAGAGCTTCAGTATCTCTACCGGGTCCTTAAAGGAGGTTTTACAGTGTTTTTTTCCTTTTCACTGCACAGAAACACTGTGTTTGCCTCTCAGCTCCTTTTCTGCCAAATGAGTCTTCCTGCTGAGTTTATTTTTACCTCTGAACGTGTGAAGTGTGTGTTAATTCTCCTGTGATTCATTTCCTGGTGTGAACTTGTGCTAGTTTCCTGTATCGAGTGTATGTACAGAGAAGAGACTTGATTCATCCTCATAAAGAATGGTTGAGTGTAGTGTTTTTAGCATGAATGTATTCATGTCTATGCATGTAGACATGATTTGTCTTTGCTTTCCAGTCAAGCACCACAGGTTATTGTTTTTTGATTAACGCGGGCGGGTTATGCTAAATCTACCTTCCTATCATTCCTACATCAGTTCAAACTGTCATATCATCTGACCTGTGTGTCTGGCTGTAGGAATGTTTGGCCTGGTGTTTGGTCTGATGGGGATGTTTGTGTACAATGGGGAGAGAGTCCGGGAATCTGGGATGTTCAAGGGATACAACACAATCACCTGGACAGTGGTGGCTCTGCAGGTACATCTCACTATTGTCTTTTCACTTCACCTATCAGCTTTAGGTCAAATTTAGCCAAATGTAATACTAATTCGCAAGCTACCAATGTGGAGAAATAATGTTACGTTTTTTATAAGTATATGGTTTCAGAGGTGAGAGTGTTACCCACTTAACCAGACTCCAGTCAAAGAGTGTTCCGTTTTAAGTGAAAAAGCTTGCTCTGTTAATATTGCAGAATGAATATTGCCGTGCCTCTTTACTAAGGGAATATTGCTTGATCTGATTCCAAATGTATAAGCCTAGCAGTATTATAGTGTCCCTTTTGCCCAAACTACCCCACTCTGCTCATACTCCATGTCTGGTGTGTGTTTCTCTAGGCACTAGGAGGGCTGGTTATAGCAGCTGTCATCAAGTATGCAGACAACATCCTGAAGGGCTTTGCCACGTCACTCTCCATCATCCTGTCAACCCTCATATCCTACTTCTGGCTACAGGACTTCGACCCCACAAGGTACACACATTCTAGCCAGGTTATTTCAATTTCCTATTTTAATGTCCCGTGGCTCTGACATGTGTAATGCTGTGTTTTTAATTTATTTGTGTCCTCTCCAGTGTGTTCTTCCTTGGTGCAGTACTGGTCATCGTGGCCACCTTCCTGTATGGCTACGAGGACAAGCCCTCCCCCAACCCCAGCCGTGCCTAGGGGACATCACCGAGGACCAAAGGGGGTGTCAGGGAAGAGAAGAAAACAGTGGAGCGGAAGAGAGAAAAGAGGAGGAGCAAAGGACACTAACCTAGAGGCATTGTTGGCATGGGCCTCAGACACTGTGGCTGTGTTTTCACAGGCAGCCCAATTCTGATATTTTTTCCACTAATTGGTCTTTTGACCAATCACATCAGATCTTTTTAAGAGCTGATCTGATTGGTCAAAAGACCAATTAGTGAAAAAAATATCAGAATTGGGCTGCCTGTGAAAACGTAGCTATATGTAAACGCCGGTATGATGCCTGTGTTATCGCAGCCCAATAAGTTCCTCCACTAAAAAAGTGTGATCAGGAAGTTGCCACCACAGAGAAATAGACCCATGAGTCATGACCAAGCTCAGCAGTGTACTGGACACACCTGCCAGGCAGGTTATTTTACTGGGTCAAAACTGGTTGGGTAGGGTCCCCTGTCTTTATATTATGGTCATCTTAATAATGAAGATGATGGATAAAACAAAGACACAGGCAGGGAAGTTTTCTGACTTGTGCATTTCCCTGAAGGCCATAATGTTCACTCATGACTTGTGACAATAGTCCGGATGTGTTGGACTCTACAGACATACTGATGAACTATGTTACTGCTTCACTGCTGTAGACCTCTGTACTTTTCCACACATTGGCGTAACGTGATTTGTGTGTTATTTGGGGAAGTGGGGAAGGTTGACTTTATTACTGTATTTACCAATCATTAGGAACATGAAGTCCATAAAGGAAATGTTTCCTACGTCAAAGACGAGTGTGTCATTCTATATCACGACTCTGTTGTTGTAACATTGTGTGTCATATAATGCTCCCTTGTAGAAGTTTTACAAGTGCTCTGAGCCATGATATGAACACACACAGTCAAACTGATGCACTCCCTATTGTTTCTGCCACTAATACATTTTCTGAATGAGTGCATATTGTGCATGAGACCCCCTGTAACACATACACCCATGAACTGTCAATGTGCAACTGAGGGGGGAAATTATTACGTTTGCAGAGGGATTTAAATAGGTTCTATAAAAAAGACATTTTACTTGAATAATTTTATTGAATTAAAAACACTGCTTGCATGCAAAAGCTCCCACCCATCCATTCTGAAACCCTGTAAAGTACCACCCCACATTGTCCCACTACATCCTCCAGTCCGAGTCATTCTGGTCTCAGGCACGTCTGTTACTGTGAGTGACTGGCTCTCAATGGACGTTTGTCACCATACAGTGGCCACCATACACGGTATGTGATATGACCTCCAATCTAAACAAATGGTTTGTAATATCCCACTCGTCCCTCTTCTATGATAATGACTTGGGTGTAGTCACAAAGGGGATGTGTGCATAAGTGTGTGTCTGCATGTGTGTTTAGTCACAGAGGGGATGTGTGTGTCAGTGTAAAGGCTAGTATGGTTTGCACCTCAGTAATGAGCAGCATGATGAGTTCATATTGGTTGCATTCCCCTGTTCAGACGTTGCATGCATCAACCAATGGTTGCATGCCACGTCATTGACTGTGTCATCGACTGACAGATTGCTATAACGTAGGGTGCGTCCCTCTGCCCTGGCGTTGCTGTCGCCTGCCAGAACTTACGCCTAGATAGGTATTTTACGTATCAGCTAACCATATCATATGTTATGGCAATCTGTCAGTCGATGACACAGTTGATGATGTGGCATGCAACCATTGGCTGATGCATGCAACGTCTGAACAGGGGAACGCAACCATAATGCTGTGGTTAGCTGAAACTTAAAATATTCACACGTAAGATCTGGCATGCGTCAGCAAAACCTGGGCAGAGGAACACGCCCATTACATTCTCAGTCTCCTCTTCATCTACTACCTGGCCTGGCCCACTCAGTCTGCTCTTCATCTACTACCTGGCCTGGCCCACTCAGTCTCCTCTTCATCTACTACCTGGCCTGGCCCACTCAGTCTGCTCTTCATCTACTACCTGGCCTGGCCCACTCAGTCTGCTCTTCATCTACTACCTGGCCTGGCCCACTCAGTCTGCTCTTCATCTACTACCTGGCCTGGCCCACTCAGTCTGCTCTTCATCTACTACCTGGCCTGGCCCACTCAGTCTGCTCTTCATCTACTACCTGGCCTGGCCCACTCAGTCTGCTCTTCATCTACTACCTGGCCTGGCCCACTCAGTCTGCTCTTCATCTACTACCTGGCCTGGCCCACTCAGTCTCCTCTTCTTCTACTACCTGGCCTGGCCCATTCAGTCTGCGCTTCATCTACTACCTGGCCTGGCCCACTCAGTCTGCTCTTCATCTACTACCTGGCCTGGCCCACTCAGTCTGCTCTTCATCTACTACCTGGCCTGGCCCACTCAGTCTGCTCTTCATCTACTACCTGGCCTGGCCCACTCAGTCTCCTCTTCTTCTACTACCTGGCCTGGCCCATTCAGTCTGCTCTTCATCTACTACCTGGCCTGGCCCACTCAGTCTGCTCTTCATCTACTACCTGGCCTGGCTCACTCAGTCTCCTTTCTGCATCTGAAAAGTTGATTTCCAAAACGCTATATCCACCAATTTTTTACATTTGTATTTTTTCACCTGAAATCATTTTTTCACCTTCAAGTGTGTATAAAATATTACTTTTCTCATATTTTTTATTCATAGATTTTAGATATGTATGAAAATGTTTTTTGGGGGGAAAACGCTATATATCCATTGTTTAGCTCGAATGGAATGTTTCTATCCTGTATATTTGACTGTGATATGTGGTTGTCTCACCTAGCTATCTTAAGATGAATGCACTTACTGTAAGTAGCTCTGGATAAGAGCATCTACTAAATTACTAAAATGTCAAATGTAAATGTTTTACATATAGATCTCATATTACTGTGTTTAATTCTTTTTGTAAAGTAAAATATATAAAGATATCACAAATGTATCATTTGTACATTTCTTTATTAAAAATGTAGCTATTTGTTACATTTCATTCTATAAAACCTAGCGTAACTACTTATTTCTCAGAGAGTGAGGTGGATATATAGCATTTTGCACAACAAAAATATAATTTGTCTCTGAAATGAAACCATCAAGTGATAGATTTAAACAAATGCATGTCTGTCATTGAACATGCCATGATTAGATAGTGAAAAAACATCAATCTCTTTCATTATTTCTTTAAACAATAAAAGCTCATTTAGCAACATTTCTGAAAATGAATATATAGCGTTTTGTAATGAAACTCATCTACTACCTGGCCTGGCCTACACTGCTGTTCTCATTGGGGCTGCTGTAGATGACTTTAGAGACCCTGTCTTTCCCCTCTCCCAGTAACACATCCCTCCCTTTCTGTTACTCTACTGAGCATGAAGGCTGACTTTAAATATACCACAATCTTTGTTCTTACATATAAAATACATTATACACTTCAATCTCACCTGTATTATACCCATAAAGCCACATACATGTACTCTTGTGCCTCTCACACCTTGGGCTAGTCTCACATGGCAACGCATTCTCCACATACTGCATTACCTTTAACCAGAGCCAAAGAGTAATAGGGTGCCATTTGAGACACAGCCCTCTACATCACTGTCATAGACCCAGAGCAATCTGTGATTAAAGATGGCTGCTCTGTCATCTCGGTGAGGCAGCATGGTGTGCAATAGGTTACAGGCTGCTCCCCTGGAGTGTAGCCTACTCTGAAGCCTGCTGGGCCTGGCACACCCACAAGTCCTCCCTGCTTCTCCAGGCCAAATTACTTTATTAAGGCAGAGGTCCATCTGTGGGTCTGTCCTGTATTTATACCCGATCCAGGCAATGGTCTTCTCCCTCTCTACTCAAAGGCAGTGGTGGAGATTTAAGGCAGCTGTCCATATTGATCTCATCATGGCTGGATGTCCGGACCCATAGTTCCACCTCCCCTCCCTCTCTCCTTCCTTCTCTACTTAGGAGGGATGACCACCAGAGGCGGGCCCTTCCTGGGCCTCCACATCAGCACCTGGGCATCGTTGGCATTGGGCCTCCCCAGGGCATTGGGGGGGATAGGCTCCATGCGGGTTAGGACGCGGGGCTGGTCCTGGTGTGTCCGGCCCATCAGGGTGGCTCTGGAGCCCAGGGGCATGGCGGGGTCCACCAGGATGTCCACCCGCATGCGCCACTTGACCGTCTGCAGCAGGATCTTCTCCCGCGTGGCCGTGTTGAGGGCCACCAGCCAGGTGGTGAAGCTCTGGTCCCTCTTGATGCGGGTGAGCAGGGGAAGGTTGCTGTCGCTGATGGGCACTGCCCAGGTCACACTGGGGTAGAAGTTATCGTTCATGCTGACGGTAAAGCGAGAGGGCTTGGAGGTGGGCCCCGCCAGGGTGACCGTCTCGGTGGTGTTGCCGTACCAGGGGTAGCTCACCCCATCTGAGTCACTGATGGCCCTCACAAGACCCTCACACAGCTCTGGTAGCTCCCAGCTAGACCTGCAGGAGGACAAAGGGTCAGATTACAGTTTAACAGATGGTGGGTTGGAGCCTTAGGGACACTGTAGGGTCACAAGAAGTTTCAAAAGGTTTTAGGTGTTTCACACAAACACACTTGGGAATTAGACATTCTCGAAGAGAACAGAGGAAGACAAACAAATACATACTGTATGTGTGATAAATGGAATCAGCATGTCCATCTCTTTTCTACCTCAGGGCTCCATACTGTATGTGTTCAGTGCGTTAGTAGTAGATTCATATCTCATTGTTTGTTGGCTAATGAGGGGGTGTCAGCTGGTGTGACCTGATGCCACTGTCTCCCCCTCAGAATAACTCCATCTGTCTGTACACTGTGTTTTTCTGCGTCCCCCAGACACCCTACCTCCAGCCAGGGTTAAACATCCCCTCACATATTTTTCCTCCAGTGAAAAATACCCCCAGGCAGTGCTGGAGGCGGAGGTATGTGTTGCTCGTCAGTGGGTGTGTGATTGTGTCTCCGGTAGAGGAGGGAGCGTGGGAGTGTCAGTGCATCTCTCTCTCCCTCCATTGTTTCTGTGAACACAATGTGTCTAGAAGCAGTTGTTTAGCCCCTCAGTTGTTTCTATTTTGATGCTGAAATCACAGGAACAGAATCAATTGGTGGGCGTTTGAATGAAAGACGGTGACAGCATAGTTACCCTGCTGTGTGCACAAATGCTCTGCAACACATGCACCCACACAGCCATACATCAACTGTTGCATTTCATTCACGTCATTTTTGATGCCTCACAGAACTGATTTAGAGATTTGTGGCATTTAAGATGTCTCTCTCTCTCTCTCTCTCACACACACACACACACACACACACACACACACACACACACACACACACACACACACACACACACACACACACACACACACACACACACACACACACACACACACACACTGGAACAGTGACTAAGGTCTGTTCCTTTGCTTTGGCACCTGCCCAGAGCACCAGAGAGGTGACAGTTTAGGACATATCATCAGGCGGAGGGTGGAGCATCAGTCCCCTGTGACAAAGGACAGTCAGCAGCTAGCCTCCTGATGGGGGAATACAAAACAGGAGGAGAACTCAACTTACATGCCGATGTCGTTGTAGGTGTTGTAGAATTCCATCTGGGTGCATGCCTGGATCCAACCCACCACCCAAGTCTCATTACGGGGAATAGGGGGCATCACTATCCGCGCAGAGGCCTTGAAATAGGGCGTCTTGTAGCGCAACACTATAGGCGAGTTCTCCTCAATGATTGTTGGGCAGTGGTCGATAGTGGCGGAAACGTCGTAGACCACTATGTTTTCGCGTTTGATGCGCGACTTACAGGTGATGCTCTGTATGCAGCCCATGATGAGGTTAGGGTTCTAGTCAGGGGGACTTGACGGGAGGATAACACTGTGGACTTGGGATAAATGTGTCATCAATCTCTGTCACGTCCCATCGACTTCCAGACGCTATAGTTAAAATGGCACATTAGTCAATGCATTTTATGCATAAAAAAATGCAATAAGTTCCATCCACATTTACGCACGAAGACAAAACAGATAGGTGGCCTGATCTTGGGATAGGGGAACAGATGAAATAACAGCAGTTGGTGATATGGGATCCTCTCTATGTCTCGTATCGCAGGTGTAGCCTGTCGGTGTCTGTGTGGCACTGCCCTCTCTTGCAGTCCGGGCTTCCGTGGGCTCCAGCCCCTCAAAATGATTGTTACCCGCGGCCTTTGTATTCAAATCCACACGTCCGCTTGCAGGTCTGTGCCGCTTGATCCTCTTCTTTCTTCCCCGGGCTGTCATGTCACAAGCCGGAGGAGAGCGGCGGACTCAGAGGCGTCGTGTCGATGTCCCCGTCGGGTGGTGGTCGTGATGCTTGTTGATGCGGCGCTGGCGGCTCACAAGGTGCACTTGATCGGAGCGATGACATTGACAATCTACACCACCCGGCATTCCTCACTATGACAGTAAAACGATGGATAAAAACAAGGCCAAAGCGGAGAATTCCCGCATTTTTCATTGAACGCTTGCTTCCTCTCTGCAGAATTGGCTGAACAACAGCCTCTCGCCTCGATAAATCAGCGGGTGAAAAACAATTGTTTAAGAAAAGATCAATTATATAGCCTACCACAGTTCTATCCAATCAGACAATCAATGTATCAAATTGTCGCCGCATGGCTTGATGAACTCAGACACATTAAGGATTCATTAGGGATTCTGTCTTTTCTCCGAAAGCAATGCGTCCTCTGGCGCTGTTCAGCTTCCCTGGTGCTGATGATGATGAGTGAACCAATGAAAAGCAGAGGGAGACTGAGCGCGTGGTAGTGCCCGGGTCCATTATTTGGCAGTAACAGTCTGTACATTTCCTCCATAGCTTGAATAGCTTATGCCTGACCAATTGATGGTTTAATTTTTAATGAGCGACATACTCACACCAATTATGCAATGGCAGGCTATTGTCTACTCTATAGCAATTATTTGAAGGCAGCACAATCAATACGATTAGGCTATAATTGTATGATTATATCATATAATTTTAGGGCAAATTTAAATCGATTTTTGCAGGAGAGCATGATATTCTTAAAAAATAAATAGCAATTTTCTGATTGAAGGCCAGAAGTTAAACCCTTCATGAAAAGCCTACTAATCTTTGTTTGACATGATGATGAACCACAGTCGAGTTCTTTACATAAATAAAGGTAGGCGTGGCATTCTGAGCAGACAAGGCGGTCCAATTTCAGTTAACTAGGACAAATGGGAGGTTCTACACTTGTAGCAACATTTGACATGGCATTTCAGTTTATGGGACTGGCCCTGCCAGTGAATCTGATGTAGACGGTAATAACAAAGCACCTCCCATTACTGGCACCCTGGGACTTTAATGTCATCCTTCAGTGATCCCTTTGCCAACACGCTTGCGCTTGTTGATTTTGTTCACACACACAAGACATGATCAGGACATGCAGATTGAAATATCAAAACGAACTCTGAAATAACTATATTAGTTTGGGGACTGGTCGAAAATCTTTAAACATTTATGGCAATTTAGCTAGCTTGCTGTTGCTAGTTAATTTGTCCTGGGATATAAACATTGGTTTGGTATTTTCCCTGAAATGCACAAGGTCCTCTACTCCGACAATTAATCCACAGATAAAAGGGTAAACTGAGTTTGTTTCTAGTCATCTCTCCTCCTTCAGGCTTCTTCTTCTTATCTGGACTTTATATGGCGGTTGGCAACCAACTTTAAGGTGCATTACCACCACCAACTGGACTGTAGAGTGGACCTCAGTTCATCTTTCAATCACCCAAGTGGGTATATGCTCCTAAAGAACGAGGAGATGAGAGAGGCGGGACTTGCAGCGTGTCAACCATCACAAATAGAACCAAGTTATGTTTTAGCGCCTGGCTACACAGACGCTCGTTGACGTGCACGATTGAATAACATGTACATTTATTTTGCAATGCTCGCACATGCGATGCAAGCAGTGTGTTCAGCATAGAGTTGGTAAAAGATTACTCCTGCCTTCACGTACTTTTAGAAAATCATTTGACTGTGATCAGTGGTGGAAAAAGTACCCAATTGTCATACTTGAGTAAAAGTATAGATACCTTAATATAAAGTTACTCAAGTAAAAGTGAAAGTCACCCAGAAAAATACTACTTGAGTAAAAGTAAAAAAGTATTTGGCTCTAAATATACCTAAGTATCAAAAGTAAATGTAATTGCTAAAATATGCCTAAATCAAAAACAAATACAATACAACAGGTGTAGGAAAACCTTACAATGAAATGCTTACTTAAAAGGCCTTAACCAACAATGCAGTTTTAAGAAAAATAACATATAATTAAAGAACAGCGGTAAAATAACAGTAGTGAGGCTATATATAGGGGGTACCGGTATAGAGTCAATGTGCGGGGGCACTGGTTAGTCAAGGTAATTGAGGTAATATATACATGTAGGTAGAGTTGAAGTATCTCTGCATAGATAATAAACAGAGAGGGTAAAAAAGGGGGGGGGGCAATGCAAATAGTCTGGGAAGCCATTTGATTAGCTCTTCAGGAGTCTTATGGCTTGGTGGCAGAAGCTGTTAAGAAGCCTTTTGGACCTAGACTTGGCGCTCCGGTACCGCTTGCCATGCGATAACAGAGAGAACAGTCTATGACTAGGGTGGCTGGAGTCTTTGACAATTTTTAGGGTCTGCCTCTGACACCGCCTGGTATAGAGGTCCTGTATGGCAGGAAGCTTGGCCACAGTGATATACTGGGCCGTTCGCACTACCCTCTGTAAGGGCCTTGCGGTCGGAGGCCGAGCAGTTGCCATACCATGCATTGACGCAACCAATCAGGATGCTCTCGATGGTGCAGCTGTAGAACCTTTTGAGGATCTGAGGACCCATGCCAAATCTTTTCAGTCTCCTGAAGGGGAAGAGATTTTGTCGTGCCCGCTTCACGACTGTCAAGGTGTGCTTGGACCATGTTAGTTTGTAGTTGATGTGGACACCAATGGACTTGAAGCTCTCAACCTGCTCCACTACAGCCCCGTCAATGAGAATGGGGGCGTGCTCGGTCCTCTTTTTCCTGTAGTCCACAATCATCCCCTTTGTCTTGATCACGTTGAGGGAGATGTTGTTATCCTGGCATCACACGGCTAGGACTCTGACCTTCTCCCTATAGGCTGTCTCATTGTCGGGGCTCAAGCCTACCACTGTTGTGTCGTCTGCAAACTTAACGATGGTGTTGGAGTCATGACTGGCCATGCAGTCATGAGTGAACAGGGAGTAAATGAGGGGGCTGAGCACGCACCCCTGAGGAGCCACCGTGTTGAGGATCAGCGTGGCCACTCTCTGTTGTTATCTATGCATAGTCACTTTAATTAACTCTACATACATGTACATACTACCTCAACTAACCGGTGCCCCCGCACATTGACTCTGTACCGGCACACCCCTGTATATATTGTTATTTTTTACTGCTGCTCTTTAATTATTTGTTACTTTTATCTATTATTCTTATCCGCATTTTTTGAAACTGCACTGTTGGTTAGGGGCTCGTAGGTAAGCATTTCACTGTAAGGTCTACACCTGTTGTACTCGGCGCGTGTGACTAATACAATTTGATTTAATTTGATTTACAAATGATGCATTTGTGTTTAGTGAATCTGCCAAATCAGAGGCAGTAGCGATGACCACGTGTTATCTTGATAAGTGCGTGAATTGGACCATTTTCCTATTGTCACGTCCTGACCATAGTAAGTTGTTATTTTCTAGGGTAGAGTAGATCAGGGCGTGACAGTGGGTGTTTGTCCGTTTTTGTATTTCTATGTTTAGTTTCTAGTTTTGTATTTCTAGGTTGGTTTTTGTTTGGCATGACCTACAATTAGAGGCAGCCGGTTGTCGTTGTCTCTAATTGGAGGCCATATTTAAGTTGATGTTTGTCCCACTTGGTTTTTGTGGGTGATTATATTTTGAGTAGTGTGTTTTCTTCTCTGCGTCACGGTTTGTTGTTTTTGTGTTTTCAAGTAGTTAAGTGTATTGCATTCAGTTTCATGTTTAATAAATATGTGGAACGAAACCGACACTGCATTTTGGTCCAATCATTTTGACAGCCGTGACAGAATCACCCACCAACAAAGGACCAAGCAGCGTGGAATGGAGCAGCGGAAAAAAATGGACTTGGCAGGAGATATTAGACGGGAAAGGACCCTGGAGGCAGGCTGGGGAGTATCGCCGTCCGAAGGAGGAGATCGAGGCAGCGAGAGCGGAGCGGCGATACTATGAGGCGCTATATCCACCCAGAGGCAAGTGCGAGAGGCAGCCCCCCCAAAAAATTGTGCGGGGGGGGCACACGGGGAGTTGGGCAGAGTCAGGGTGGAGTCCTGAGCCAACTTCCCGTGCTTACTGTGGGGAGCAAGTGACGGGGCAGGCACCGTGTTGTGCGGTGATGCGCACTGTGTCATCAGGGCGCATTCACAGGCCGGTGCGATCTGTGCCCGCACCCTGCAGTTGTCAAGCTGAGTTGAGCATCCAGCCAGGGCGGGTTGTGCAAGCCATACGCTCCAGACCTCCAGTGCGCATCCACGGTCCAGTACGTCCTGTGCCTGCTCCTTGCACTCTCCTTTCAGTGCGCATCCATAACTCGGTACAGCCAGTGCCTGCTGTGAGCACTCGGCCCTTAGTGCGTCTCCCCCAGTCCGGTGAGACCGATTCCTGCTCCTCGCACTCTCCCTCCAGTGTGCCTCCATAGCCCAGTATGTCCTGTGCCTGCTCCCCACACTCGCCCTGAGATACGTGTTACTAGTCTGGCACCTCCTATGCCAGCTCCACGCATCAGGCCTCCAGTGCACCTGCCCAGTCCGGGGTGTCCTGTTCCTGCTCCCAGCACTCGACCTGAGGTGCGTGTTACCAGTCTGGCGCCACCTATGCCAGTCCCCGCATCAGACCTCCAGTGCGCATCCCTAGTCCGGAGCCTCCAGCGACGCTCCTCAGCCCAGAGCCTTCAGCGGCGTTCTGCAACCCAGAGCCTTCAGCGGTGGTCTGCAACCCAGAGCCTTCAGCGGCGGACTGCAACCCAGAGCCTTCAGCGGCGGTCTGCAGCCCAGAGCCTTCAGCGGCGGTATGCAGCCCAGTGTCTTCAGCGGCGGCCTTCAGCCCAGAGTCTTCAGCGGCGGTTGGCGTTTTTTTTTTGGGGGGGGGGCGGTTTGTTGTTTAGGGGGGGTTTTGTTTTTGTAGGTGTGGTCAGAGTCCGCACCTTTGGGGGGGGGGGGGGGGGGGGGGGTACTGTCACGTCATGACCATAGTAAGTTGTTATTTTCTAGGGTGGAGTAGGTCAGGGCGTGACAGGGGGTGTTTGTCCGTTTTTGTATTTCTATGTTTAGTTTCTAGTTTTGTATTTCTAGGTTGGTTTTTGTTTGGCATGACCTCCAATTAGAGGCAGCTGGTTGTTGTTGTCTCTAATTGGAGGCCATATTTAAGTTGATGTTTGTCCCACTTGGTTTTTGTGGGTGGTTATATTTGTTGTTTTTGTGTTTTCAAGTAGTTAAGTGTATTGCATTCAGTTTCATGTTTAATAAATATGTGGAACGAAACCGACGCTGCATTTTGGTCCAATCATTTTGACAGCCGTGACACCTATCCTGCTAAGCAATATGTAACCAGTACATTTGGGTGTCAGGGAAAATGTCTGAAGTAAAAAGTACATTATTTTCTTTAAGAATGTAGTGAAGTAAAAGTAGTCAAAAATATAAATAGTGAAGTACTTAAGTAAAAAATACTTTGAAGTACTACTTAAGTACTTTTCACCACTGACTGTGATCATGATGAAACCACAAGTTGTGTAGGTACATGGAGGACCAGGCGCAGGGAAAGGAACCCAGTGTGCCAAAATTGTGGAGGCATTTAAAATTTCGGTCAGGATGGAGATATTTTAAGCAGTGGAGGCTCCATAGAGGAGGAATGGAAAGACCATCCTCCTCTTTGAATTTCATTAAAAAAAATGTAAAACATTTAAAAAGTTATCCTTTTTAGATAAAACTATACTTAATATATTCACGTCCCCAAATCAGTAATTAAAACATACTATTTTGCTAAGAAGGTCTTCAGTAGCCTCAACAGCACTCTGTAGTGTAGCAACATTGTGTAGCTGGAGGACAGCTAGCTTCCGTCCTCCTCTGGGTACATTGACTTCAATACAAAACCTAGGAGGTTCATTGTTCTCACCCCCATCCATAGACTTACACAGTAATTATGACAACTTCCGGAGGATGCCTTCCAACCTATTAGAGCTCTTGCTGCATGAACTGACATGTTGTCCACCCAATAAAAGGATCAGAGAATTCATCTTGTACTGAAAGCATAAGCTACAGCTAGTTGGCACTGCAGTACATAAAATGTGGTGAGCAGTTGACTCAAAGATAGAGAAAGACAATAGTTGATCGTTTTGGATAAACTCATTTCTTAGTTTAATAGCGAGAGAGATTTCGTAATTTTATTTTCAGTTTCACTTACTTAGCTAGCAAATGCAGCTAGCTAGTTTAGCATACTGAAACACCCTTCTCAAACAGAGGGATGCTGTGTTAGCTAGCTGGCTATGACTATCCAACACAACACTGGAACTTTTCCAAGTCAAGGTAATCTTTTGGGTTTACAAATGTATTGCCACCGGGGCCCGCCGGTATAACTGCTTATTAACTGTACACTGTAACGTTACTGCATGATTGCAGCGGGTTTACTAATGCATTAATTCTATTAGCTATGCTGACTATGATGTTACTTTCGCTAACATGGTGACAACGATGTAGACTGTGTGTAGCGTTTTTTCACCTGGTCACATTCAGCTGATATGTTGTACATTAAAGTCCACATGCAAAGGTGAGAGGACGAGAGCGCATAGATGCGAGAAGGAATACAACGTGGCTGCTATGAAAGTGAATTGTGTTTACGCTTGATCAGGGGTGTATTCATCCCTCTGATTCTGTTGAAAAACGTTTCTTAAACAGAAGCAAACTGAACAAAACGTGGATAAACATACCTGATTTTGTCCAATAGAAACTCTCGTTTGCAACTGTTGGACTAATGATTACATCCTATATCAGCTAGATGCACGCAAGAGTGTGCATGGCACTTTTGAATATCACTGTATGTCCATGTGTCACTGTCACCTCAGATTTGTCTCTTGACCTGTGTGCCCCTAAGTTGTAAACTTAGGTTGTAGCAAACTCATGAGTGTAGGGAAAATGTAGTAGCCTAAACCTATGGCTGTTACATTGAACTGGGTGAATGGAATATGAATGACAGTCATCCATTATGATGTAATAGAAATAAGGCCATGCTCATGAAAAAAAAATGTGTCTCTAATCTTAAATGGCAACTGATTTTAAGTCATAGGTGTCCTCCTGACAGGACTGGAACTCTGTAATACCTACAGTTTATAAAAGTTTATAACCCTGGGAGCCAATAGGGCTTTCCCGTGGGGTTTATGTTCTACACTGACCTGGGTTGACCTAGGCTGGAATGTAGACATGTCAACATTGGGGTTCAAAGGGAATAAGCACTCACATAAACACCAGTCATATCGGTCATACACGGTCTCTCCCTTTACTGACATCCAACAGAGGATAACCTAGTTTGAAAAGTCACAGTGCAGGTATTAACTATTCACTGCATTCTAATGCACTCCTTAATGAAACAATTCATTGCTTTGACTTGTGTATTTTCCTTTTTACTTAGGTCTTCCCTTGTTCATGTATTCCAGGCTTATGGCTGCACTCACCTGTCTGCAGGCAACCTCTTGTGGACCGAGAGGTGTCAGGAGGGAATTGAATATGAACAGCTGATCGGAAGCTACATCAAGGATGGCAAGATTGTTCCTGTGGAGATCACAGTCAACTTACTGAGGAAGGTACCTCATCATCTTGTTTGCAGTTAATTGAGTAAACCCTGCCTTATTGTTTTTTCCTTTTTCCAATTTGCTCCTGGGCCGAGTAGAAAGGCTGGATGAAGCATTATTTTAGAAGGAATTGAGTGACACCTACATACAGTCATCAGATCCTGTTTGTACCCTCCCAACTCCCCTGCCCACGTCCTTCTCCCAGGCGATGGAGGAAACGATGCAGCTGGACCAGTCAAAGTTCCGCTTCCTAATTGATGGCTTTCTGCGTAACCAAGACAACTTCCAGGGCTGGACCTGTGCCATGGAGGGGAAGGCTGACGTCCAATTCGTCCTCTTCTTTGACTACAGCAATCAGGTGGGAGGCAACTAACTACATCTCCTGGAATAGCAGGGAAAGAGCTGTGTGATCTCTGATACGTTTCTTCTAAATGCAGCAGTCCATATGAAGAAATGACCTGACCCAAGACAAAGGGGTCAGTCTCTATTGTGTATGTGGTATTGTGAATGGTAAAGTCAGCAGGGTTGCCTGTGTGTGTGTGTGTGTGTGTGTGTGTGTGTGTGTGTGTGTGTGTGTGTGTGTGTGTGTGTGTGTGTGTGTGTGTGTGTGTGTGTGTGTGTGTGCAGTTGTGTTTTGACAGGTGTCTGGATTGAGGGAAGAGCAGTGGACGCTAAGACGACAACAGAGGGTGTCTAGAGAAGCGGTAGGGCCTCACCTACAACAAGCCTCCAGGCGTTTATTCTTGTGGTACTGAGATGTCTTGTCTTTTGGATATGCCAAGATGTGTGTCTCGTGTATGTTCCTAGACTGCGCTGAAGGGTCCAGACATACCTGCAGTCAACACGGCCCGTCACAGAGCTGTATGAACAACAGAGGAAAGTATGCACCGTGGATGCCTCTCGCAGTGTGTGGAGGAGGTCAATAAGGTCATGTACACACACAACACACACAAACACACACACACACACACACACACACACACACACACACACACACACACACACACACACACACACACACACACACACACACACACACACACACACTATATACTGTATATAGTTAAAATATAATACTGTATATTACATGCAGAGTAATATGTTCCCAGTCTGTTCACAGTCACACAGAGAGTGCCACATATCTGTTGCACTGTCTTCCTATGACCACATGTGGATCGCCACATCACTATGAGCTGCTGGGGCAACTCAGCAGGCCACCCCAGCTCTCCGAACATGTGTGGCTGACAAGTGAAACACTCCTCTCATTCTTTCTATGTACAGTGTTGTGTGATTGTGGTGTTGTTAATTGAAAATAATTATTATCTTCTAAAAGCTTAATTAATCGTATCCTGTCTCCTCCAGGTATTTGCTGAAGTCAAGAGAATTTTGCAACTTCCAGTCTATCCACCGATGCAATTAACCCTGCACTAACAGCAAGTTGGGTCTATTGAGGTTATTGTTACCACCACCAAATAAAATTAAAGCCTATTTTATTTGTCACGTGCTTTGTAAATAACAGGTGTGGACTAACAATGAAATGCTGACTTACGGGCCCTTCCCAACAAGAAAGAAAATGGAGAAATAATAGAAAACTTAAACACTTAATAATAATAATAGATACACAATGACTAACGATAACTTGGCTATATACAAGGGGTTACAGTATCAAGTGGATGTGCAGGGGTACGAGGTAATTGAGGTAGATATGTAACTAGGAATAAAGAGACAGATAGTAAACAGTAGCAGCAGAATATGTAATGAGTCCATAAAAGTCCTTGTAAAAAGGGTCAATGCAGATAGTCCGGGTAGCTATTTGGTTAAGTATTTAACTAACTATTGCCTTGGGGGTAGAAGCTGTTCAGGATCCTGTTGGTTCCAGACTTGGTGCATCAGTACCGCTTGCCGTGCGGTAGCAGAGAGAACAGTCTATGACAAGCCAATAATGATTATTTTGAATGAGTGTGTTATGCAAAGGGGTTTAATTATGAGGATTGTTGTAAAGCAGTGGCCATTGGTGTGTGGGGCACTGCAGCCTATTGTGTCAAGATATATATTTTTTATCTATATAAAGGTCCATAGCAAATAGCAACCACGTTTTCATTTTTATTTGATATACTGTACATTACATTACCAAAAGTATGTGGACACCTGTTCGTCGAACATCTTATTCCAAAATCATGGGCATTAATATGGAGTTGGTCCCCCCCTTTGCTGCTATAACAGCCTCCACTCTTCTGGGAGGGCTTTCCACTAGATATTTGAACATTGCTGCGGGGACCTTTGGAATACATTCCAATACATTCCAAAGGTGTTTGATGAGGTTGAGGTCAGGGCTCTGTGCAGGCCAGTCAAGTTCTTCCTCACCGATCTTGACAAACCTTTTCTGGAAGGACCTCGCTTTGTGCATGGGGGCATTGTCATACTGAAACAGAAAACGGCCTTCCCCAAACTGTTGTCACAAATTTGGAAGCACAGAATCGTACAGAATGTAATTGTATGTTGTAGCGTTAAGATTTCCCTTCACTGGAACTGAGTGGCCTAGCTCGAACTATGAAAAACAGCCCACAGACCATTATTCCTCCTTCACCAAAGTTTACAGTTGGCACTATGCAGGTAGCGTTCTCCTGGCATCCGCAAAACCCAGATTTGTCCGTCAGACTGACAGATGGTAAAGCGTGATTCATCACTCCAGAGAACGCGTTTCCACTGCTCAAGAGTCCAATGGTGGCGAGCTTTACACCCCTCCAGCCGACGCTTGGCATTGCGCATGGTGATCTTAGGCTTGTGTGGGGCTGCTCGGCCATGGAAACCCATTTCATGAAGCTCCCAACAAAGTTACTGTGCTGACGTTGCTTCTAGAGTAGTTTGGAACTCCGTAGTGAGTGTTGCAACCGAGGACAGATGATTATTTATCTATCCGCTTCAGCACTCGCGGTCCCGGTCTGTGAGCTTGTGTGGCCTACCGCTTGGCTGAGCCGTTGTTGCTCCTAGACGTTTCCACTTTACAATAGCAGCACTTACAGTTGACCGGGGCAGCTCTAGCAGGGCAGACATTTGACGAACTGACTTGTTTAAAAGGTGACATCCTATGACGGTGCCACGTTGAAAGTCACTGAGCTCTTCAATAAGGCCATTCTACTGCCAATATTTGTCTATGGAGATTGTTTGCTTGATTTTATACATCTGTCAGCAACGGGTGTGGCTGAAATAGCCGAATCCACTAATTTGAAGGGGTGTCCACATACTTATGTATATATAGTGAGTCTTACTGTGCACTGTTAACGCTATTACTACAGAATCTCTGTTATAGTTGCAACAATGTAATCTAAGCAGCGAAGAATTACTTCATATAATAAACCACCTTGGATCAAAGTAAACGTTTTTAATTGACGTGGCCAGTGGAGTGCTCCTCTGCACTGACTACAACAGTCCAATAGAGGGTAGTATGGGTATGTCTTTTACTATCCATTGTCTCCATGTACAGATAGCCTGTCTGCTGACATCTTTCTAACGAGTCCTAGTTTTGACATCCTGACCTGACCTCTGTCATATAATGCTTACCTTTTTCTTTATTCCCTATCTCAATGTTTGATGGTCCTCCTGACCAAAAATACATTGACATTACAATTAACCCTAGAACTCATTCATCTATTTTGTAATCCACATTTCTGTTTGAATAAGCTGATAGTAAGGAAGTGAGCTTTATGAGTGCAGTCTACAATCCCATAATTCCTGGGGTTTCTCAGAGTCTTAGGATTGAATGCTTTGCTACTTTGGAACCTTGCACCTCAGGAAGTGAAGTCTCCCCATTCCAGATATGACCGAATGGATGTCTCAGACTGGGATGACATGCACCAGCGAAACAGAACTTCTGACACTGCACTAATGAGGGGTGTGTGTTGGTGGCTAGCTAGGTGTCTACCAGGTGAATGGCCATTTGTGTGCCTAAAGTCTTGTGGAACATAATGGGTGCTGATCCCACCGCTTTGAGCTGGGCTTGGGCTCTTAAAGGACAATGGAATGACAGGGCGAGGGGTGTGGGGGAGGGAGATCTTTACTTGCTGTTAAGGAGATGTTAAAATGACCATAATCCTGTGCAGGGAACAAATTTAATTTATACCAACATTTTAAATATTTAAAATAAAATTGTTTGAAATCTATTTTTTTAATATAGTTTTTTTTATCACTCTTGTACTATTTTCACAAGTATGTGGTAAAATTCCACAACTCAGTACAAAACTAGAAACCTATCATCAAAAAGGCTGTTTTTTCAAAACTTTAAATACATTTTCAATTGACAAAGTACAACACACAGTAACTATTACACAGTAACTATTACACAGTAACTATTACACAGTAACTATTACACAGTAACTATTACACAGTAACAAATACACAGTAACTATTACACAGTAACAAATACACAGTAACTATTACACAGTAACAAATACACAGTAACTATTTCACCAATCAGTGTTCCATCTAGAAATATCTTTCATATAACGTTATTGCCTTTCACAATGCAATGCTCACAATACTTTTCATACGATTCTCTTCTCATTTGTTTAAATACATTTGACCATCACTTAATCCAACTGTGCTTAATGGTTAATCACTTAACCGCTTAGGTAAACCTATAGATTTTAAACAGGTTGTCTACTATACATGGATTTTGAGAACTACAGAAATAAAATGTGTGTTTGTAAAGTATAAACATCTAAATTACATGTATGATACATGATAACCATACATAATGACTAGCTAGCGCTTATTGCTAATTGATTTCATATAGTGGTAAGCACAGTTGGTCTCCATATGAAAGGGGGTGTGTGAACACTTGCAATTTCTTTCAACATAGAGCAGCTAGACAGCAAGGGAGAGGAAGAAATTAAAGAGCCAGTGGACAAGGGACTTGTTAAAGAGGTGGGCATGGGCCCCGTCAAAGAGGTCAAAGAGGTGGGCATGGGCCCCGTCAAAGAGGTCAAAGAGGTGGGTATGGGCCCCGTCAAAGAGGTCAAAGAGGTGGGCATGGGCCCCGTCAAAGAGGTTAAAGAGGTGGGCATGGGCCCCGTCAAAGAGGTTAAAGAGGTGGGCATGGGCCCCGTCAAAGAGGTTAAAGAGGTGGGCATGGGCCCCATCAAAGAGGTTAAAGAGGTGGGCATGGGCCCCGTCAAAGAGGTCATAGAGGTGGGCATGGGCCCCGTCAAAGAGGTCAAAGAGGTGGGCATGGGCCCCGTCAAAGAGGTCATAGAGGTGGGCATGGGCCCCGTCAAAGAGGTCAAAGAGGTGGGCATGGGCCCCGTCAAAGAGGTCATAGAGGTGGGCATGGGCCCCGTCAAAGAGGTTAAAGAGGTGGGCATGGGCCCCGTCAAAGAGGTTAAAGAGGTGGGCATGGGCCCCGTCAAAGAGGTTAAAGAGGTGGGCATGGGCCCCGTCAAAGAGGTTAAAGAGGTGGGCATGGGCCCCGTCAAAGAGGTTAAATAGGTGGGCATGGGCCCCGTCAAAGAGGTCATAGAGGTGGGCATGGGCCCCGTCAAAGAGGTTAAAGAGGTGGGCATGGGCCCCGTCAAAGAGGTTAAAGAGGTGGGCATGGGCCCCGTCAAAGAGGTCATAGAGGTGGGCATGGGCCCCGTCAAAGAGGTTAAAGAGGTGGGCATGGGCCCCGTCAAAGAGGTTAAAGAGGTGGGCATGGGCCCCGTCAAAGAGGTTAAAGAGGTGGGCATGGGCCCCGTCAAAGAGGTTAAAGAGGTGGGCATGGGCCCCGTCAAAGAAGTTAAAGAGGTGGGCATGGGCCCCGTCAAAGAGGTCATAGAGGTGGGCATGGGCCCCGTCAAAGAGGTCAAAGGTGGGCATGGGCCCCGTCAAAGAGGTCAAAGAGATGGGCATCAGAGAGAGGGAGGCATATGGCAGGGAACTGTTGTGTCTAATGAAGTCCGGGCCATCGTCGTTGACCATGTCGTAAACAAAGGCCTTACCAGGGCAGAGGCTGCCAGATTAGTTCACCTCAATCTGAAAAGATCAAGTGTCAATTCGATCATGAGAACATTTTGCCAAGAAAAGCTGTAAGTCTGCATGATATGCACTATGCTTTACCATTACGCTTACAGTAAATTACATATTGTAATGCATGTAAATTCACAAATCATGTTACAGTAGTCTTACAATATGATCTATTGACAGTATACTCTGTTCTACCCTCAGAATTGACAGAAGACCCCATGGTGGTGGCCGTGGCCGTGTGCAGACCAACCAGCAGGATTGGGCCGTGGTGGAAATGGTAATGGCCAGGAATGACATGAGCCTTGCCGAAATAAAGCAGTCCATTGAGGAAAACAATAACAACTTTGCCAATGGGGAATCCATCAGCCTACCAACAATCAACCCCCTTTTGAAGAGGCACTAGGTATCTATGACACATTTACCTGGTGCCTGTTGAAAGAAAAAACACCCGGGTGAAACAACTGCGGGCAGAGTATGTTCAGGTACAGCACTATATACTGTATTACTATATACTGTATTACTGTTACTATTTGATGCACATGCTACTTCACACTATCATATTGGAACTATACTAAAAATAACTAACCCAAATATATTTTTAGAGGGTGATGGTGCTTGATGCTGCTGTGAACCATCACAAGTTTCTTTGTTCATGAAGCGGGCTTCAACCTGGCCAAAACCTCATCGGCCAACGGGCGACCTTCCAAATGCCTGGATAACATGTGGGAAACATCTCCATGTGTGCCGCTATCTCTGAAGATGGTGTGGTAGGACATCGGCCATTACTTGGATCCTAAAACTCTGCACACCCATTGTGATTCTCAGATAAATTGAGCAGGCCTGTCAAGGTGATGGGGTCACCCATGTTATTGTGTGGAACAATATCAGGTTCCACCATGCAGAGGTGGTTCAGACATGGTTTGGGGCCCATCCCGATTCATGACCCTATACCTGCCCCATGCTGTCCTTTCCTCAACCCTATTTTCTTTTCAGCATGGAGATGGAAGGTGTAGATTGCCATCCCCATGAGCGTGCCACCCTCCTGGCCATGGATGAGGCATGGACGACATCAATGTAGACCCATGTTTAGCTTGGATTCACCATGCCAAAAGGTTTTTCCCGAGGTGTGATGTGGATGAGATGTGGATGAGGATGTATGGCCAGATGCTCAAGACATGCTTGATGCAAATGAATGCGCGCCAAATGTTGTTTCATTTTCATTCATTTCATTAAATTGTTTACATTTCATTACAGACAGTACACATAGGTTGCAATTATATCTGAAAAATACAATGTTTTTTTTTGCATGTCTTCATTGATCACACATTGGATAGATATTATGGAAATGATAGATTTTCAGTAAATTTTGTTGGGTTATATAAGTGTACTGTATAATGTGAAAACTGTGTAATCTACTTTCAGCTCTTCTAAGGGTGATTTGAAGTGTCACGGCTGTCAGAATGATCGGACCAACGCGCAGCATGGTTGTAGTTCCACATCTTTTTATTTATAGTGAAACGTTGCAAATACACCAAATACTGAAATACTAAAACAAACCGTGATGCAGAGAGGAAAACACACTACTCAAAATTAACAACCCACAAACCCAAAAGGAAAAACCCCCTACCTAAATATGATCTCCAATCAGAGGTAACGAGGACCAGCTGCCTCCAATTGGAGATCAACCCAAACCCAACATAGAAATAGAAAACATAGAATGCAAAACATAGAAAACCAACCAAACACCCCCTGTCACGCCCTGGCCCATCTACTATAGAAAATTACCTCTTACAAGGGTCAGGACGTGACAGTACCCCCCCCCCCCCAAAGGTGCAGACCCCGACTGCACACAAAACCCCCCCCCCCCCCCAACAAAACAACCACAAAAACACAAGGGGAGGGTAGGGAGGGTGACAAAAGTCTATGGCGGCTCTGGTGCTAAACCCAGAACCTTCCTATCCTCCAGCAACGGAGGTGGCACCGGGCGTAACCCCTGTTCCACCCGCAGATCCCTCCGCTTCTGTAACACCAACCTGTGGATCATTATTAGAAGAATCGGACTGTAGATCATTACCGGAAGCTCTGTGCTGCAGTCCGCCGCTGGAGGATCCGGGCTGCAGGCCGCCGCTGAAGGCCGTCTCAGGAGGTTCCGGACTGCGGGCCGTCTCAGGAGGTTCCGGACTGCGGGCCGTCTCAGGAGGTTCCGGACTGCGGGCCGTCTCAGGAGGTTCCGGACGGGGAACTGTCGCCGGAAGCTCTGGACGGGGAACTGTCGCCGGAAGCTCTGGACGGGGCACATGGACTGGAATCCTGATGCGTGGTACTGGCATGGGTGGCGCCAGACTGGTAACCCCCACCTCAGGATGAATGCAGGGAGCAGGAACAGGACACTCCGGACTGGGAATGCGCACTGGAGGTCGGATGCGTGGAACTGGCTTAGGTGGCGCCAGACTGGTAACACGTGTAACAGTGTAGGTTCCGTCCCTCTCTTCGCCCCAACCCGGGCTCAAACCAGGGACCCTTGCAAACATCAACAACTGACACCAACAACCCACAAACCCAAAAGGAAAAAACCCCTACTTAAATATGATCTCCAATCAGAAGCAACGAGGACCAGCTGCCTCCAATTGGAGATCAACCCAAACAAAACCCAACATAGAAATAGAAAACCTAGAACACAAAACCTAGAAACCAGAAAACCAACCAAACGCCCCCTGTCACGCCCTGACCCATCTACTATAGAAAATGACCTCTTACAAGGGTCAGGACGTGACATGAAGCCTGTATTTTGCATTGTTTGCTATTGGATTAACTGGTAGTTAAAACAAATCAATTGAAAATATATAATTATGTTGTGGTGATTAAACTAATGTTCTCATTACATTTCACAACAAACTTAGATTTTGAATCAATGGTTGTGTGGTGAGAGATATTTACAATCCATAATAAATGTATTTTACTTAACTAGGCAAGTTAGTTAAGAACAAATTCTTATTTTCAATGACAGCCTAGGAACAGTGGGTTAACTGCCTTGTTCAGGGGCTAAATAACAGATTTTGACCTTGTCAACTTGGGGATTTGATCTTGCAAACTTCCGGTTACAAGTCCAATGCTCTAACAACTAGGCTATCTGCCGCCCCGAATGCACAATGACAGGTTTTAAGTGAAAGACTGGCCGCATTACAAGTGTGACCAGTTTGGAGTTTTGTACTAAGAGTTGTGAAAATAGTACCAAAGTGATAAAAAAAAACAATAATAGGTCTCTAGACAGTACCTGTGTACTAGGGAGGTGGGGTGTACAGAGTGTAATCACCTAGCCTGCCTGTGTACTAGGGAGGTGGGGTGTACAGAGTGTAATCACCTAGCCTGCCTGTGTACTAGGGAGGTGGGGTGTACAGAGTGTAATCACCTAGCCTGCCTGTGTACTAGGGAGGTGGGGTGTACAGAGTGTAATCACCTAGCCTGTCTGTGTACTAGGGAGGTGGGGACTACAGAGTGTAATCACCTAGCCTGTCTGCCTGTGTACTAGGGAGGTGGGGTGTACAGAGTGTAATCACCTAGCCTGCCTGTGTACTAGGGAGGTGGGGTGTACAGAGTGTAACCACCTAGCCTGTCTGTGTACTAGGGAGGTGGGGTGTACAGAGTGTAATCACCTAGCCTGTCTGTGTACTAGGGAGGTGGGGTGTACAGAGTGTAATCACCTAGCCTGTCTGCCTGTGTACTAGGGAGGTGGGGTGTACAGTGTAATCACCTAGCCTGTCTGTGTACTAGGGAGGTGGGGTGTACAGAGTGTAATCACCTAGCCTGCCTGTGTACTAGGGAGGTGGGGTGTACAGAGTGTAATCACCTAGCCTGCCTGTGTACTAGGGAGGTGGGGTGTACAGTGTAATCACCTAGCCTGTCTACCTGTGTACTAGGGAGGTGGGGTGTACAGAGTGTAATCACCTAGCCTGTCTGTGTACTAGGGAGGTGGGGTGTACAGAGTGTAATCACCTAGCCTGCCTGTGTACTAGGGAGGTGGGGTGTACAGAGTGTAATCCCCTAGCCTGCCTGTGTACTAGGGAGGTGGGGTGTACAGTGTAATCACCTAGCCTGTCTACCTGTGTACTAGGGAGGTGGGGTGTACAGAGTGTAATCACCTAGCCTGTCTGTGTACTAGGGAGGTGGGGTGTACAGAGTGTAATCACCTAGCCTGTCTGTGTACTAGGGAGGTGGGGTGTACAGAGTGTAATCACCTAACCTGTCTGCCTGTGTACTAGGGAGGTGGGGTGTACAGAGTGTAATCAGCTAGCCTGTCTGCCTGTGTACTAGGGAGGTGGGGTGTACAGTGTGTAATCACCTAGCCTGCCTGTGTACTAGGGAGGTGGGGAGTACAGAGTGTAATCACCTAGCCTGTCTGTGTACTAGGGAGGTGGAGTGTACAGAGTGTAATCACCTAGCCTGCCTGTGTACTAGGGAGGTGAGGTGTACAGAGTGTAATCACCTAGCCTGTCTGTGTACTAGGGAGGTGGGGTGTACAGAGTGTAATCACCTAGCCTGTCTGCCTGCTTTCTAGGGAGGTGGGGTGTACAGAGTGTATCCTTCCTGTTTGGCCCTGTCTGGGGGTATCATCGGATGGGGCCACAGTGTCTCCTGACCCTTTATGCTGCAGTAGTTTATGTGTCGGGGGGCTAGGGTCAGTCTGTTATATCTGGAGTATTTCTCCTGTCTTATCCGGTGTCCTGTGTGAATTTAAGTATGCTCTCTCTAATTCTCTCTTTCTCTCTTTCTTTCTCTCTCTCGGAGGACCTGAGCCCTAGGACCATGCCTCAGGACTACCTGACATGATGACTCCTTGCTGTCCCCAGTCCACCTGGCCGTGCTGCTGCTCCAGTTTCAACTGTTCTGCCTGCGGCTATGGAACCCTGACCTGTTCACCGGACGTGCTACCTGTCCCAGACCTGCTGTTTTCAACTCTCTAGAGACAGCAGGAGTGGTAGAGATACTCTCAATGATCGGCTATGAAAAGCCAACTGACATTTACTCTTGAGGTGCTGACTTGTTGCACCCTCGACAACTACTGTGATTATTATTATTTGACCATGCTGGTCATTTATGAACATTTGAACATCTTGGCCATGTTCTGTTATAATCTCCACCTGGCACAGCCAGAAGAGGACTGGCCACCCCTCATAGCCTGGTTCCTCTCTAGGTTTCTTCCTAGGTTTTGGCCTTTCTAGGGAGTTTTTCCTAGCCACAGTGCTCCAACCCCTGCATTGCTTGCTGTTTGGGGTTTTAGGCTGGGTTTCTGTACAGCACTTTGAGATATCAGCTGATGTAAGAAGGGCTATATAAATACATTTGATTTGATATGATTTGATACACACCTAGCCTGCCTGTGTACTAGGGAGGTGAGGTGTACAGAGTGTAATCACCTAGCCTGCCTGTGCACTAGGGAGGTGGGGTGTACAGAGTGTAATCACCTAGCCTGCCTGTGTACTAGGGAGGTGAGGTGTACAGAGTGTAATCACCTAGCCTGTCTGTGTACTAGGGAGGTGGGGTGTACAGAGTGTAATCACCTAGCCTGTCTGTGTACTAGGGAGGTGGGGTGTACAGAGTGTAATCACCTAGCCTGCCTGTGTACTAGGGAGGTGAGGTGTACAGAGTGTAATCACCTAGCCTGTCTGTGTACTAGGGAGGTGGGGTGTACAGAGTGTAATCACCTAGCCTGCCTGTGTACTAGGGAGGTGAGGTGTACAGAGTGTAATCACCTAGCCTGTCTGTGTACTAGGGAGGTGGGGTGTACAGAGTGTAATCACCTAGCCTGTCTGTGTACTAGGGAGGTGGGGTGTACAGAGTGTAACCACCTAGCCTGTCTGCCTGTGTACTAGGGAGGTGGGGTGTACAGAGTGTAATCACCTAGCCTGTCTGTGTACTAGGGAGGTGGGGTGTACAGAGTGTAACCACCTAGCCTGTCTGCCTGTGTACTAGGGAGGTGGGGAGTACAGAGTGTAATCACCTAGCCTGTCTGTGTACTAGGGAGGTGGGGAGTACAGAGTGTAATCACCTAGCCTGTCTGTCTGTGTACTAGGGAGGTGGGGTGTACAGAGTGTAATCACCTAGCCTGCCTGTGTACTAGGGAGGTGGGGAGTACAGAGTGTAATCACCTAGCCTGTCTGTCTGTGTACTAGGGAGGTGGGGTGTACAGAGTGTAATCACCTAGCCTGTCTACCTGTGAAACTTGTTTGCTGCTGACCTTTCTGCTTTAATGAAGTTTCATGGAGATAAAGGTTGAACTCTGGGACTGGAGCCCTCTCTGTGTGTATGTGTGTGTGTGTGTGTGTGTGTGTGTGTGTGCGTGCGTGCGTGCGTGCGTGTGTGTGCGCGCGCGTGTGTGTGTGTTTGCGAGCTCACACGTGCTTGTGCGCTCCTCTCCTTGCTCATGTGGGGTGAGCCTTTGTGCGTTTGCACAAGCATAAATGTGTAGGCTGGAATGGGACATTGTGATTGCTTGTGTACGTGTGTGTAGGTCTCCCTATCTTGTCTGTCTGAGTCTGTGTGTGTAAAGGCCGTGTTTTATCACTGCTCTTCCCTCTCTCTGGGGAATAAAGGATCAGGGCTGCTGGGTGTCTGCCGGTGGACTGTCTGTCTGTCTGTCTGTCTGTCATCACCAGGTAATGCCAGGGCCAAAAGGTGCTTTGAGGTGAACAGCTAGTGCTGCTGCTGATGTCTAGGGTGATAACAGCAGGCTAGATTGGCACTCATTCAATCAATTAGGCCTTGGATTTAATAAATATATTTGCATGCGGAATATACTGTAGCAATGACAGGAGACAACTTTGTGTCTACTTTTTGTATGATGCACTGTCATATACAGATGTAGGGTCTTAATTTGATCACCCTGTTGCAGGACAACCATTTTTATGCAATGATGGAAAGGTAAAATGTGTATCGTGTTTGAGGTTTAAAAAAGCTTCTGAAGTTCGTAATTTCCACTTTGAAATTTCAGACTTGGTTTTCCTTTACAAAAAATGTGTCAATTGCTACAAAAATGTCCATTAGTTATAATCCACATAACAATTCATATTTCCTGTTGCTGGAGGATTATTTTCCTGCTATAGTAAACTGGCTCAAATTAAGGTCCTACATCTGTACTGTAGTATTAACCATGCAATATAATGATTTCATTTGTGTTGAGATACTTTGGATATTCAATAAATCAAATAAATAGTCATAAATTGTATGCATGAAATATTGGATGCTATGATAGATCAACTCTTAGTTGTTACCCCCTTTTCAGTGGAGAACAGAGTGGAATTCAGTCTAGTGCGTTGAAGAGAGAGGGAGCGAGTGAGAAGAACCTGTTGACAGCTAGCACTATGAAAAGAGATGGTGAGGAGACTTTGAAAGGATCTCCTTGTCCCCTCTCACAGAGCGTGATTCTCTCTCATTCCTCTGTCCTCTGAAACTCTGACGTCTAATGCCGCGTCTGCCTGCGTCACCTCACTGATACCTAATTTAGTCCCGCAGAACAATATTGCTTGATAAAATGGGGGGGGAAATAACTCCCATCTTCAGAACCTTGTGTTCTGACATTTGAAAGGTAGATTAGGCTACTTTCATAGATCTTCAGTCGACAACCCCTCCCCATCTCTACACATGCACACGCACACACCCACAAAGACTACCCAGCCACCCGATCCAAACCGCATCCCCTCCACTCCTGCCAAAAGCCGCTACTCATCCTCCTCCAGTCTGGGCCACATAGGCCCCCAGGAATGCTCCACACAGACTTATTTCGCTCCATCACAGCTTTTAGAAAGATTCGGAGAGTTTTCATCTCATAGAAAAGGACAAAATCTTATTTTAAGATCTAAACAACCTGTTCTTCTTCTTCCCCTAGAAACTCTCTGATGCAGTATTATCCTCTTGTTTATCTTTCTCCTTGGTGGCCCTATGAATAGCAGGTAGGCCTACGAGACCCACCCTGTCAGACAGGAGCTCAGAGCATTAAGTTATTAGGCCCTCTTTGTTGGTGTGTGCCAAGTTAAAGCTAGAGTCCTTATTGTAAAAATAACAAAGCAGTTACCCCACCTCTGTTTCGGTAAAAAGCTGGGGGATGGGAGAAATGTAACCACTCTCAAATTCATATACAGAGCTATGGATGCAAGGACTGACCATCCATTATATCAAAAGTATAGTTTTAACCATGTTTTGAGGCTTTACATTTACATTGTTCACAAACATTGGAGTGAAACAAGCTTATAATTTGGGGTTCTGATGGGGTACGACAGTTGAACTAAGCTCATGAGGCATTTAGAAGTTATATTCTTCAACAATCAATCGGTATATATAATTAGAAGTCCAACAATGGAAGTAGCCACTTTAAACAGTGAGTATTAAGGGAATGTCTACAACATCTTAAACACCATTCTCTGAGCTCTGCAGGACATTCAGTCTCCCAAAAACTCTAAATCTAGATCAGATCAGTATTTTTGGCTATTCCATGACCTTCACATGAAAGGCTGTTGAAATGCATGGAAGGCTTTCTATTTAAAAACTTTTATAAATGTTATTTTGCACATGCATTATTCACATGAATAATAACTTTGAGTGATAACATAAGCTAGGCATACATTAGGCCTATGCTAGCAGTTAGAGCTTTGGGACGATAGTTTGAATCCCCGAGTGTCACGTCCTGACCATAGAGAGCTCATATTTTTCTATGGTAGAGTAGGTCAGGGCGTGACTGGGGGGTTTTGTCTAGTGTAATTTTTCTATGTTATGTTCTAGTTTCTTTTTTCTATGTTGGGGTTTTTGTATGATTCCCAATTAGAGACAGCTGGTCATCGTTGTCTCTAATTGGGGATCATATTTAAGTAGTTGTTTTTCCCACTTGTGTTTCGTGGGAGATTATTTTGAGTTAGTGCATGTTGCACCTCTTCATCGCGGTTTGTGTTTTGGTTATAGTTTATTGTATGTCTTGCATAGTTTCACATTAAAATAAATGATGTGGAACGATACCCATGCTGCGCCTTGGTCTCCTTCATATGACGGACGTGACACCGAGCCAACAAGGTGACAAATCTGTTGATGTGCCCTTGAGCCTAATTGTTCCAGGGTCACCGTTGATAACGGCAGACCCTGGTCGTGACCCCACTCTCCGAGGGTGTCTTAGGGAGAGTTGGGATATGACAATGCTCATGTTACAAAACGAATAACTAGCCTACTGATTTTGTTGCACTCGGGGTCTTAGGCCTAGTTAACCTGATTTAACATATGAATCTGTACCCAAGAGACAGCAAACTTTCCGAGTTCAGGGCCAGCTCCGTCTTGACCTCTTGGTTTGCCAGTCCAAGCAGATTATTTATATATTAATGGTGACAAAATAAATAAGTACAAAAAACGAAACTAAGGCATGCCAACTAAAGAGGCTTGACTAACACAAAGAAACAAGCAAAGGCTGGCTGAGAAGCTTCTGGCCTCCTATCTCTCCCGGACTGATAATCATTCTGATTGCCCACACCTGAGTAATTATCAAGGCTTCCTGGCAGAGCACATCAACTAAACCGGTTGCTGCTGCCCCCTGGGGATGGAGTGTAGAAGTGGTAGTGGTAGTGTCTAATCATGCTCCGAACACCTGACCTACCTAACCTATTCCATAACACTCACATATACCCTTTAATCATATATCATTTTTGGAATGCTCAGGTCAACAGAACTTTGACATTTGACCTCTAGAATACATATCAAAATTATCTCCAATTATTGATCATAACATATTCAAAAATCATTGATTCAGACAGTTTTTTTGTGGCACATTCTTAACACAATTCTGTGAATAATTTAACATATTTATATACTCGGCACACCTGTCTTGTTTGGTTGTATATTCTACATCACTATGAACATGTTAAGATATTATTGGGCATACTACAATTATATTTCATACAGGTATGGTCATGCGAATTTGGTCCATTAAGTTGGTTGGTGGATGTGGGGTTAATGCTTGGATCTTGTAATGTTCCTCTATCTACAAATATTTTTTTTAAAACCTGTTCTAGCTGTGTGTGTGTGTGTAATATGCTGCCTGTATCATCAAAGTTCCCATTCCAAAACATAGCTGCACCACTAGATGGAATTCTATGGCTAAGCTTCCAGCATTCTAATGTCAATGGTACAGATAGTTACAAATGAATCAGGGTTTCCTTTTTCAAAGCAATTTATACAGGTCATTCTGATATGTACCCTAGAGGTCAACGTTCAAACTTCTGTTGACCTGAACTTTCTGAAAAGGTGCCTGATGGGTAGCTGTGAATCTAAGCTTTCCAATGACATATGATTAAAGGGTATTATGTAAGCAATAACTTGTTGAATACTGACATTGTCATGGGGTAAAATCCCTATGGGAAAAATGAATGTGATGGAAGGATGAAAGAAAGAGTGATAACACAGAGAAAGCTGTCATTGCTGCACTGTTATCACACATTTTCCAACTCTAGGATCATAGACCTTGAAGAAAATCATTATGAGACATTGGTGAGCCTGACGGCCCAAATGTGGGGGTCTGGCTCATGGACTAATGAAAGCAGCATACAATTTTGGGGTAGAGGTTTGTGACATGTAACAACAAAATTTAGCAAACAAATGTATGCCTTAAGTGCTTAACTGCAAAGTAGGCAAAGTAAGCAGGTAGCAATAGCCTACTTTGCAAACATGCACTTCGGCTATTGCCAGCTGCTGATTTGAAAGACAGTATGTGGGAGCATGTTGCCTGTGAGTGGTAGAACTATCACTGGCTCTCCAATCCTGCCAGGAGATTGATTTGACTGGGAAAGAACTGTTCACTCGACAAGGTGTGTATTTAGCTTTGATATAGTACACAAAAACACAGTCATAATTGTATTTTATGCCAATTGAAACCGTATTTCCTTTCAGACCAAATGAAAGGAGAGGATGAAGGGTTATAAGGTAAATGGGTAAGTAATGAAGAGCTGGGACCACGGTTGGTAAGTCAATTAGGCCTACATATGCTCCACTCAGAACTGGAAACAATGACAACACTAAAACACATCATCTGTTATTGCTTGTATTGCTTGCAAACTAGCTAGGCTTTATAGGTAGGAAAGGGAGAGTGAGAATGACCCAAAATAATGATCATGTAAAACATGGCCAACAGGGCTTGGCCAGTTCTCCAGTAATCCTGGCGTCTCAACATCTTCCACCTCGTCACCTGATTGTTGAACTGCTCTGCGTATCTGAAAACAGGACGTCACCTCCTTTTTGGTGTCAGTAGTTCATTCCTGAGGCATGAGTGCAGCGCTGCAGGGTGTGAGTTGCTCATACCTGTCAGAGAGGGTTTCCTGACCTGACAGCGACCTAGGGGACAAAGTCTGAACAAACCAGTGACAGCTGCTGTGGCCATTATAAAAAGAGTTGACAGTGGAATTATATTTCAGTACATTATAGGTTTCATAGAGGTTTCACAATCTTTGTTAGCATTTGTTTGATTTCTATATTACCTATGACCTCAAATAACCCAATTCTTTAGCCATTGGACTTGGCGCTGAGGCAGTAACAGTGAAGTTGAGTAACAGAACAAGTCCTTTGTCTCACTTTCTGACTCTGTGTGCACTCTGTACATTCAGTTATTTTGGTGTCTGATCTCCACAATGTATGTGGGTTAGAGTGAGAGGTAGTGTGTGTGTGTGTGTGTGTGTGTGTGTGTGTGTGTGTGTGTGTGTGTGTGTGTGTGTGTGTGTGTGTGTGTGTGTGTGTGTGTGTGTGTGTGTGTGTGTGTGTGTGTGTGTGTGTGTGTGTGTGTGTGTGTGTGTGTGTGTGTGTGTGTGTGTGTGTGCGTGTGTTTGTGTGTGTGTGTGTGTGTGTGTGTGTGTGTGTGTGTGTGTGTGTGTGTGTGTGTGTGTGAGAACCATATGCGGTGCTATAGCAGGGCAGTGAGGCATGCAGTGCAGGAGCGAGCAGGGCCTAGCCGGCCCAATAGAGCCCCAGTACTCTGATAATCCCTGTGTTTTCAGGAGCCCTGGCCCGTACTTGATGAGCTTGGGCAAGAAAAGGGTAGCGTTCTCTCTAGCGCGTTTCTCTCTCTTTCTCTCTGTCCCACTTTCATTCCCCCTATTTTTCTCATGCCCCCCCCCCCCCCCCTGGAGCCGCTTCGCGAATGAATGGGTTCTAAGTGTTTACTCAGCAACTCTCTCTTTCTCTCTTTCTCTCTTTCCCTCTTTCTCTTTCCCTCTTTCCCTCTTTCTCTCTTTCCCTCTTCCCTCTTCCCCTGATTCTCTTTCTCTCTTTCTCTCTTTCCTTCTTTCTCTCTTTCCCTTTTTCTCTATTTCTCTCTTTCTCTCTTTCCCTCTTTCTCTCTTTCCTTCTTTCCCTCTTTCTCTCTTTCCCTTTTTCTCTATTTCTCTCTTTCTCTCTTTCCCTCTTTCTCTCTTTCCTTCTTTCCCTTTTTCTCTCTTTCCCTTTTTCTCTATTTCTCTCATTCTCTCTTTCACTCCTTCCCTCCTTCCCTCCTGACCTCTTTCTCTCTTTCCCTTTCCCGTTTCCTCTTTTTCTCCCAAAGAGAGGAAGAGAGACAGATGTGGTGATGCTAAACATGTACCCACAGAGAGAGAAACAGAGTAGAGATTATTATTCTCTTTCTGGCTGTGAAAATTCTAAATGTCTCTGTGGAGTCTGTGAGTTGATGTAGTAAGAACTTCAAAGTAGCATTCAGACATGCTTGGAGATATCTGACACCTTGAGTTCTTCTTAGCTCTACATTAGTTACAAACAGCATCTCAAAGGTTTCTTAACAGAACTATCAATATTCATGTTAATGTGTCATATTGTAAATTAGTGACCAATTGAATAATTAAATGTAGATTAACACTTGCATGTTGCATATACCATACATTTGTTGCTCCCTCACAGTGCCTGGAGTGCACTGGTGCAATGTGTTGGTGAAGGGGCAGACTGTGTGTGTGGTCTTGACTAGTTCTTCAATCCTCGCGGGGACCAGAAATGCCCAAATGTCCCCATAAGGATAGTAAAACAAGGGCATTTATCCACATCCCCATAAGGACAAGGGCTATTTTAAGCTTGTATTTTTTTATTTTACCATTATTTTACCAGGTAAGTTGACTGAGAACACATTCTCATTTACAGCAATGACCTGGGGAATAGTTACAGGGGAGAGGAGGGGGGATGAATGAGCCACTTGGATGCTGGGGATGATTAGGTGGCCATGATGGTATTGAGGGCCAGATTGGGAATGTAGCCAGGACACCAGGGTTAACACCCCTACTCTTATGATAAGTGCCATGGGATCTTTAGTGACCACAGAGAATCAGGACACTCATTTAATGTCCCATCTGAAAGACGGCACCCTACACAGTTTAGGGGTTAGGTTTAGGGTTAGGTTTAGGATTACGGTTAGGGATTAGGTTTAGGGTTAGGTTTAGGATTACGGGTTAAGGTTAGGGTTAGGGTTAAGGGTTAGGGAAAATAAGATGTTGTGTGTGTGTGTGTGTGTGTGTGTGTGTGTGTGTGTGTGTGTGTGTGTGTGTGTGTGTGTGTGTGTGTGTGTGTGTGTGTGTGTGTGCGCGTGAACACTGGGAGGTGGGAGGGTACAGGGATTACAGTGAGGCCATAGGCCCCAGGGCAGAGGGGCTGTTTCCTGGCCATAGCCTCTGTTTGTCCTGCCTGACCTGACAGCTCTGGGGGCAGATCCTGCTTGGATACACCCCTGCTCCCACGCCTGTCTGAAGCTGTTAGCCACTGGCTGAGAGTGGCTAGCTGGGCTTAGTGCGTCTGAGCTGTGGGAGGGGTGGGTGCTGGGGGGACTTTGTGTTGGGAATGCTTAGTGGGGAGTGGAGAAGTGTAGAAGGGAGGGTGTTTATGGTTTATGACTTTGGTTTGATTCATTACACCATTTCTTTCATATCAGCCTGTGAGAGAGCCGGTAAATGAGCCCTGTTGGTTTAACCTTTGCTTTGAACACAGTGTCTCGCTGCCCCTCGTTCACACACACTCTGACTGTCCCCCCCCCTCTCCTAGCCTCTCTCTCTCTCACACACCCACACACACGCATGCACACACACCTACTAACACTATCACACTCAGATAAACAAACCTTCAGATTATTATTTTCACTGGCAAAATGTATGTCCTCCATTTGATGCAGTTCAAATAATTTTTGTCATAAAGCCATTAAAGCTATTTAAGATAATTTTTATGTTGAAAGCGTATATCAAAATAGTTGTCCTGGTACATTATCTTCTGTGTCTTTTATTGGTTTATTAATGTAACACCCCCAATTTGACAAAATAATCAATTAGGAGTGATATCATGTTATAGTGTTTTAATAGCTTGTCTGTGTGGTGACTTTGTGCAATATGCTGTTTCTTATTACAATGTCCCAAAACACAACCCCTCCCCTCTGCCTTGAGGAAAGGTTGATTATCAATTTCCAAACATCCTAATGAAATGGAGGGATAATTTTATTTTCTTCCCCAAAAGCTTTCACAGCTCAATCGCTTGTTTTTAATAGATTGTTATTATTTTTCAATTGGTGGATTGAGCGTTGGGTTTGGAATCCCATAGAGCAGCTCTGTCCATGTTGTTTCTGGCCTAGATATACACTGCAGTCCAGAGCAAACCCACAGAGCCTCAGACACATGGAGAGGGCAGAGAGGGAGGGAGCGCTCCCTGTGCTTTCCAACTTCAGAATATGTCATTAACAAAAAGTGTTTTAGCTGTTTTAATGTAACTGACATGGGTCACAAGAAAAAAAACTAGGATGTGGGCATATCTATAAAAAAGAGGCAAACTTCATCCTACTCTGGGAATTAAATGGTCAAGTATCATTACGTTATTTACCCTGGACTTACAGTGCAACTTCCTTACCACATATAATTTAGAAAAGTAGATATACCGGTATCTGAAAATCATGATCTGTCAGGGGGCAGTACCCCCCCTTTTCCATCGCCAGTGTCGTCACTCGACCCTGGTTTATAAAACTGTCCACGCCACTCACCTGGCAAGAGAGAATGCTCACTGACGGCGAGGTGGACAGGGACTCAAATTAACATAGGGAGGGACCCAAAACGCACGCACCGTCTCTGTGCAAAACAATAGCAGACATCCCTCTCACTTTATGGTGCATGCATTTTTTCAGGTGCAATTTGAATATTATTTTTTTTACATTTCAAGCATACATCAAACATAATTTTTTTATGAATCTTGCAAATTTCTCTTACTTTTCGGGCATGTGTAACATGACGGCTGAGTCCCAGCAGTCGCCAGCCGAGGCGGCCAGCCCGCTGGTCTTGTCGCCTAACGTGAGTCTGGACTCCCCGTTACCGCCACCACCACTGATGCTGCAGGCCCGGACGAAGGACGGGGTTCTGATCAAGTCTGAGCCCCGGGGACCTAGTCCGAACACGGACCGAGAGGAGGGCGCTGCTCTGGGTCAAACCGAGGAGCTCATGCCCACGGGGAGTCGACGGAGGAAGAGGCCCGTTCAGAGAGGGAAACCACCCTACAGTTACATCGCTCTCATAGCCATGGCCATCGCCAACTCCCCCGAGAGAAAACTCACACTTGGTGGTATTTATAAATTCATCATGGAACGTTTTCCCTTTTATCGAGAGAACTCAAAGAAGTGGCAAAACTCCATCCGCCACAACCTCACCCTCAACGACTGCTTTGTCAAGATTCCCCGGGAACCTGGAAGGCCTGGTAAGGGAAACTATTGGACTTTGGACCCAGCCGCTGAAGACATGTTCGACAACGGGAGTTTTCTGCGGAGGAGGAAAAGATTCAAGCGCACTGACGTAAGCACTTATCCTGGTTACTTGCAGAGTTCTAGCGCGTTCACCTCGACCTCCATGGGCAGACCGGCATACCCCAACACCCTGTACCCAGGAATAGGATCGGGTTACGGATCACAGCTGGCAGGTTCCCCCCACCCGGGGATGCTGCATCATTACCAGACCTCTGCCGGGGTCAGTCAAGGACAGCCAAGAATGTTCAGCATCGACAACATCATCAGCCAGCAGTCAGTGATGCAGGGAGGAGAGCTCAACCCGCTGGGGTTAGGCGGTGGAGACCTGGGCACCATGTCAGCTAGCTGCTCCCTCACTGCCACTGACCCCTCCAACTGCTTCCAGACGCAGACTGTCAATCCCTCAGGGAATTCACTGGGCAGAGGCGGTGGGGGACTGTCATCAAACCTGGCACCCGGTTACCCATACTCTTCCTCAGCATCCCCTCCCCACCTGCCTTCCATGACGCAATCCAGTTTCTCTCCAGGTACTTCTCAGGTGTACTGCACCGGGAACCGGATGTCTCTACCGGCCGTGCGCTCCGGATCTTGCGCCGAACACACTGAGCAACTATTGGGTCTCTCCAGCCCAATGAACTCTTACAACAACTCTTACATGAGGCAAGCCAACTTTGCGTCAGGACTAGATCGGTATATGTGAGGACCTGATTTTTATAGAGACAAACAACAATAGAGCCTCAAAATACATTCCATTTGAATAGGTGTGACGCCTCTTCTTTGTTTGAAATGCCAAAATACATTCCATTATAGTTGTGTTCATTTCTCAGTGCTTTTGGTTCGTTTACCTTATGTGTTTTATGAAATTAATATTAATGTGTATCTGCATATACTTTTTTGTCCGAGAACAATTCCAGTCATTGTCACCTGTCAAAAAGAAGACTTCTTAAACAATATCATTAGCCACATATACTGTTCTATTTTGTGAAAAGTAAATAGTTTATTTGTTTGTGAATTATGTTGAATAGGCCTACATTGCTATTTACCGTTTTTGGTTCGTGTAATAAATACATTTTTTGATAAGCGTGGTCTTGTTCCTTGCATCTGTTGAACTGAATATGCCTATGATCTGCACGTAACCCTCTGATTTAAATTATGCCTACTTTAAATTAATATTTGATTGCTCATTATAATAATTTAAATCTAATTCCCATAAACCGTATTTGTTTTTCCTGTGTACCCAATAGCCTGTACATTTAAATTACCCAAACAAAATATTTTCTATTAATATTTCAGATATAGGCCTGCAAGGGAATTTCCACATTCATTCTGAAATATAGGCTACATACTTACTTTATAACTTCGTTAATGGTGTTGATATAATTCATTTCCCGCGTGTAAATAAAAATGACCAAATCAGGAATCGTGGGCCAAGTGTATCGTGTTGAATTAGGCCTACCCAACTGTCTCATAATTTAACCTTTTGTTTTATTACAAACTTCTAGGGAATATAGGCAGTATTGTATTTGCATGACTTGTAAGATCATTTGTATGGGTTGTTATAGTAAGAGTTATTTGAAGTAATGTCACAGCATAAATGTTTGTAGTTCTATCATTTATCCATGTTTACGCACACGTTTCAGACTTGACCAAGAAGATCGTAGGCCGAACGGACTTCTTGGTCTAGACATATTAACGCCTAAATAATATAGTGTTGAATATAGTGTTGCTGTTATTGTCAGCTTATGTAGATTTTTTTGTATAATGTAGCCAAATCTATTGACCACATTTAGCCTGCTGGCACTGCCACAATTGTCCCCCTCCCCAACTGCATTGTTGAGGGAGCTGGCACACAAGCATTTCGCTGCACCTTTATACCTGCTGTAAACTGTGTACATGACGAATACAATTTGATTTAATTCGATTTTTTACAATATGATGTATTTTACATGCTCTGGCCGAAAATGAGCACGAGATATATTTGCTCACGTGTAGGCCAATGGTAGATAGCCTAGCTAATAGGCATATTTGACTTCTAGGGCCTATCTATGCACAACTCGGCAAGGACATAACATACATAAATGTATCTGTAATTGAATCCCTGCACCTTTGCTATTCTAACTGTCGAACTGTACCTCTGGCGAGTCTGTACATCATTGGTCTGTAGCCTAATAGATTATAATTTACCCGTCGTTGGAGCGACACCTGGCGGTCTCTATCAAAAGTTTGGAGTGATTTGTGGATTGGAATTGGTGCCGGATTCTACAGTTTGTCCACTAGGTGTCATGCAATACAAATAAGTCACAAACTGAAAACCAGAGCAGCCTAAAAAGGAAAAATAACGTATAGTAATGTGATGTTGTTGAGTTTGTTATGTTTCCGGTCCAAAGTCCAATATGGATGGAAGTAAAATATGTTCTCATCCCTTGAGGAAAATGTAATATTTTGAGACAATAACAAAAAACTTTTAGGCTACCATGTCCACCACTATAAAGGCTGCACAAACCACTATTTTGAAGTTGGCAGTCCATGGTGGTCCCAAGCAATCCAGACAAACACGTTTTGTTTATATCCTGCAAATGCTATAGGCTATTACAGACTAGTTTGTTTCTTCGTGTGATTTTGAAATAGACCAAGGCTTATTACATGCCTCCTAAATCATTCGTTCTTGTCAGTGTTTTTGTTTTTGGGTCTGGAGGAAATGCAGACGCATGAGATTGCCAAATCTAAGTCTTGGTTTGGAAGATGATCAATTGTAATTGTGCATCTATAATCAATGGCAGGGTTGGGTAGGTTACTTTCTAAATGTAAGCCGTTACAGTTACTAGTTACCTGTCCAAAATTGTAATCAGTAATGTAATTTTGGATTACCAAAAGTAATTCATGTAATCTGATTACTTTTAGAAGTTTTAGAAGAAGACCAAAAGGATCCATCAAACGCATTTTGTGTATCATCATAGGGGTCTCTGCCTTGTTGTCAGACCTGCTCAGCTGGAACAAACTTAAACGTGTGCCTTTTTTCAGTGCTGAATTGAATGTCATTGAGAAAAACAGAAAGGTGTCATTATGTATTTGTTTCCCTCAAACATCCTTTCAATTTTTTAAAAAGTAATCATCTCGTTTTTTTTAAGTAATCCAAGAGGTAATCATCTAGTTTTTTTTAAGTAATCCAAGAGGTAATCATCTAGTTTTTTAAAGTAATCCAAGAGGTAATCATCTAGTTTTTTTAAAAGTAATCCAAGAGGTAATCATCTAGTTTTTTTAAAGTAATCCAAGAGGTAATCATCTAGTTTTTTTTTTAAGTAATCCAAGAGGTAATCATCTAGTTTTTTTTAAAGTAGGCTATCTGTTATATGATTACAATATATTTGCTGTTAACGTTACTGATTAAAGTTACAGTTTTTTGTAACCAGATTACATGTAATCAGTTACTCCCAAACCCTGAATCATAGGCAAAGGCTACATAATGTTATTTCTCACCAAATCAACTCAAGTCTAAGATGGCGAGATAGCTTCTTGAGAGAACAATTATGAATTGAGATTTGGCCTTTCTCCCATGCAGCTGTCTGGTTCCTGAACTCAGCGATGTGAGCAATGCAACCTCTCGACCTGCCCTGGGCTGGGAAGGATTGGGATTGGGAAAGGGGTCTGTGACGGACTGGCTGACTGAGTGAGTGTGTTTAGATAAATTACAATTGAGAGGACCTCATGGTCGACTCCGGACACTTTCACTTCCGCATGTTTAGGCTAGGCTATACCTTCAACCGCTCTCCACCTCCGTAACAACTGAACTTGAGAGTCATGCATCAGATGTAAAATGTATCCAATTGAGTTGGCATGAATTGACGATATTTTTTATTCGAATTTAGGAAAATTAAATGTAGTGTATCATTGCTGGGCGATAACTTGCTTTTGCAGGTGGGGATCGCCTAAAATGTATTTCCCCTTTTTTTTCATGATATTTGGGCATGTAAAGGGAAAATCCTGAAAGGTTCGTTGAAATATCGATTTGAATATTATTTAAACAAAAGAAAGCAATTTTAACGCACACAAACGTTGCCAATAAAGTTGCTGTGGTGTTTTGGGCAGGAGAAGCCTGTGTTAACATGAAGGGTCCTGTTAGCTGATGGTCCTGTACAGAGACGGATGAGGTGCTGATGTGTATTACAATAATGCCATGTTTCTGCAACATAATGAACTGGAATGCGAGCGCTGCTCCCCTGCTGTCATGTAACACACTGACCCATCATCTGTCCTGTCCATAGCATACATAGCGCACTCTGACGAAGACGAATTAGAGCAGGTTGCAGGCGCATATGTGTTTGTCTATATGTGAATGATGTAGAAAATGTAGATGGATAATGTTATGACTTTTGACAAGTTAAACATAAAACCCGTGAGAAGTGATCGGAGAATTAATAGAAGACATGTTCATGGAATTCCATAGTTTGTGCTGCTTTTCTCCTCTGAAAATAAATAATGAAAGGGCATATTATTATGAAACCTTGTTATTGTTTGTCGTATAATTAGGCCTATCATTATTATTACACAGTAGTAGGCTAATTATAATATTTTATCATTCACAAAGGACTCTTTCCATGGAAAAAATGATCCCATAGTCTCAATTCTGGAAAACATTGCTTTCAATTGTAAAACTTGCACTGTGGACTTATATATTATTTACCTGTCAGTTTCGGCTGTCAATTACTGTATCAGCTCCATGTTTCAAATGAATAATCAGAATATATATATATATATATATATATATTCTCTCTCTCTATATATTATAAGTGAAACTTTGTAAATCTCCCTTTCGATAACATTTTCATGTTGGCTTCTATTCTCCTTAACTCTGAGAGGACAGAAGTAAGAAGTCATACGTTTGTTTAAACCCAATGGACTCAATAATAATAGTAATAATAATATGATTAATAATAATAGGCTAATACAAATAATACATTATAATAATAACAAATTTATACAGTTTAATAACACAATTATACTGTTTAAAACATATGTCGTGATTTGACTGAATTAGGGTTTCAATATTGTAAAATGTACAGTTAATAATACAGTTTTTCAAATGTATTACAATGACTGTGTATTATCAATGACTGTGTATTATCAATGACTATGTATTATCAATGACTGTGTATTATCAATGGTTAATAACATATGTGGTAATCAAAGTCAAAATGGTAGGCCAATTATATGTGATAATATTAGACCCAAACGCATAACGTCATAGAAAACAAAATAACCACTTATTTAATTAACTGCAACGATAATAAGAAATTATTGGAGCACTTTTAAATCGATTTAAAGCCATCTTGGATATTTGTATTGCATCTAAAGCAATATTTTTGTTTTGTTTAGAAGGGTATGAGAGCGTGCATAATTGCAAATTGGACAACGAAATATTTTGGATATTTTACAACGCATTTTGAAATTGAGTAGGCCATAATTTGAATCATGTTGTAAATCAGATTCAAGTGACAACTGAATTAATCCACTGACTAACAAACAAATACACGTCCATCCTGTTTGTCTTTTGATATAGCTACAATGTATTCCAACAACATAAAACCAATACTTTTGATGATATTCCATATTTAGAAGATGTGTGTGTATTGGAGTATCGTTAACCCAAGAGAAGGTGTAAAGTAGTGCACTCACCATCTCCTCCCGTGTCCGTCTGCCCTTCCCTTTTCCCGTTCCTTCAATTCCTGGTAACAGTGACACCGTGACCACGTGATTTGGACGGCTGAATAAATAGCTTTTGAGAGCTATCAATGGGAATAGTATGAAGCTCACGCAGGATACTTGCTTCGTGCCTGTGCGTAAAGATATTCATACAGATATGCAACAGTAAACTAACGACCTAAAACACAAATGAGTGCAACGAAGAAACATTATTATTGTATACATGCTTGTAGTGGTCTTCAAGTAAATAGCTTGACTGAATTTTCCATTCCACTTTTGTTTTCCTGCGCTTGAATTCAGAAGAGTTTCATCCTCGGTGAAAGACACCACAGCCTCCATACCAACTGGTTGGAGTGGCGTTACACCTGGATCCAAGCCTAGTCTTGCGCTCTTCTAGATTCCACTAATGTTTCTATGCAGCTTGGAGAAGTAAACAGGAGTTCGCTTTGGTCCTCGGAAGAGCGGTTGAGTGCTTTACGCACGGACTGAGTACACCCAGCTTGGGAGCTGAAAAGACTCGGTACGGAACGAGAGGAAGGAAGAGAACCAGTCTCTCCGAGGATGACTCTAGGGACGGATATGTCCGACAACTCTGCTTTGTCTGATGATGTAGACATAGATGTGGTTGGGGGAGACATCTCCGTTGGCAAGGATGGGAAATACCTTCATCACGATTTCCTGGACAATGACTCGGACGATAATTTGTCTCAGAACGCGGGGGAGAGGGGTTCCTCCCCCGGTCTCAGCAGCTCCGAGTGTCCGGCTGACCAGGTTGGAGTTGGTATAGAGTCAGGGGCCATGATAGATGATAAGCCTGGTAAGAACGCTCTAGTCAAGCCCCCGTACTCCTACATAGCCCTGATAACCATGTCTATCCTCCAGAGTCCCAAGAAACGCCTCACTCTCAGCGAGATCTGTGAGTTTATTAGCAACAGGTTCCCGTATTATCGGGAGAAATTCCCCGCTTGGCAAAACTCCATTCGTCACAATCTTTCTCTCAATGACTGCTTTGTCAAAATCCCACGTGAGCCTGGCAACCCCGGAAAAGGCAACTACTGGACCCTCGACCCGGAGTCCGCAGACATGTTCGACAACGGGAGTTTTTTACGCAGGAGGAAGCGCTTCAAGAGGCACCAAGCCAACGAAATCCTCAGGGACGCCGGGGGGTTCCTGCCCGGGTTTGGATACGGCCCTTATGGGTACAACTACGGACTCCAGCTGCAGAACTTCCATGCACATAACCCCTATCATCCGCACCTCCCAGCAGGCGCTTTCCCTTTCCAGAATACATCTTGTGGATTCCCCTCGCCAGCCTCAATATTCCCCACGCCACATCCCCTGCCCTCTCTATTAGGGGCTGATTTACGAAAGCCATTCTACCCTCAACTAAGCCCGACCTTGCCCGGCCTGGCGCCTCTCAAGACGGACACTAACACTCCGACTCGGCCCTCTTTCTCTATAGACAATATAATCGGTGCAGCTAACTCCGTAGCCTCCCCGTACAGCGCACAGTCGGGCAGCCACAGTCAGGCTCAGATCCTGGCCATGTTGAACCCTGCACTCGCCTCAGCTTCGAACCACTTGAACCTCTCGCAGGAAACCATGCTTCAGCCTGGCTCACAGACATTCTCCAGCAAAACTACAAATCTAAACATGTGTCATTTCTAAACTGGCAGCAAAAGCAAAACTTGCAGAAATCCTATTAATCCATTATGGTTCTATTCGTCTTATGTGAAGGTAGGATAAACATTCTTTAAGAAATAAGAGTGTTGCTCTTCCCCTTGTGTTTCTTAGATCTGATCGGAGAGAGGAAAGTGAAAAGGTGGCTATATTTATGGATTGTAAATATGTATAGGATACACTAAATGGAAGATTCATGATGAAGTGAGAAAACAAATTCTAAGACAATGTTGAGTGTATTCGTTGGCCGACATTGGCCTTGGCCCTCACCTATCGTGAGCAAAGATCCAGCTATTTTAACGCAAGTTAAATTTCATGTAATCTCACTGTAGGGAAGATTTAATTGTTTCTTAACTATAATTGAGATTTTTATTATGGTTTATATTGTTTTATATATATTGTGTGCGTTGTGAAATAAAGCACTGTTAATAGGCTACCGAGACGCAAACTCAGGTTTTAATTGTTAGAAAGCACATTGAGACAAGGGGGGTTATTTAAACAAATGGAACCTTTCCCACTACCCCTCGTTCTCTTAACACCGGTGTTGTGGTGAATCTGTATGGATAGTGTTTCATGTTGTCAGTGGACAGATATGTGGTTTTGGTGTAAAGCGCATTACCTCTCATCCTGTTAAACTGTTGTGCTTTCGTTCCTGTCTATTTCATTGAAATCAATCAGTGAAACGTATGTTATGTGTACAGACAGACACTTAATGTTCATAGGTCATTTTTTGTTGTAATGAAAATAATAATAAATGTTTGTGAATTTAAAAATACTTTGTTAACTTGTTTATTGGAACGTTTTATTGGCCATATGCCTGCACACATAGGTCTACTCAAAAATATGAATACCCATTAAGACTTCAAAGCCTAAAATCCCACAAGGAAATAGAAAATATGCTTACGTTTTTATTTATCTAGCTCCGAGGTCACACTTCAGTCTGTATGTGTAGGCCCAGTTTGAACGCTATACGCAGGTCTTTGATAGTCCTACTACAAGCCGCTTTCTGAAACGATTATAAGCGTTCATAGTCATTTACGCAATAGTGCCATAGGTTTAAATCTCAGTTAAATCTTGCGTGCAACGATAGGAGTATGTATTACTACTCTATTATCAATTTTACATGTTCAAAAATTAGCCCATTTATTAGCCTATGTACCACTACAGCCAACAAGCGTTCAAATCCAGATTTGTGATGTCTGAACTCCCACGTTTTGCTGTGAGATATATTCTGGAAGAGTGGGCATGTATTCATTCCTCTTTTGTGGCTCTCAGTGCGTTTATAATGGACTCTTTTTGGCAAGTAACAAAGGGCTAAATGAATGGGAACATCGGAGTTTTGGAGGCCTGTAATTGAATGTGAACGTTCTACATGGATACCCACGATCTCTTGGGGTTTCGTTGCTAATTTGTAGCAGCATTTTTCATCAGGATCCTAATCCACGATAATTCCGGCGTTTTGCCCGTTTGTTGATGTTGTCACTGAAGACCCATGCTCAATGCACTCCCAGCGAGGGGTCCTCTCGGAGACAACACACACACATTTGCCTCTGAAAAGCGATCTTCTCAAAAGGCGCGCGGTTGTTCGCTTTCATGTCGTCTGTGTTGTCTCCGGACAGATACAAAGGAGGTAGCGGGACAGGACTCGTCTCAGTGCAGAAAACAGACCGATTATTCCATTTCGAAGTTGGCCGAGCACATGTTCCGAGGTAGAGGGGGGCGTAAAAAGCCTCTTTTATTTACCAGATCTGTGTGCAAATGGTTAAATTACTCGGTGGGGTGTTTTTGACAGTTGATTATTAGGGATAAAGGGTGGGAGGGCTGACTCCCCTCTTCCACTTTCCCCTTCAGCTCACCCAAAGCCTTTGAAGAGAACGCAAACATGGTAGTCAGACTTTTATGAAGTCTCTTGCGCTCCTTTTGTTGGTGTCGTGTTAATGAAAGTCCTTAGAGTATACCTTTTATATGATCTTCTTTAAATTCAGTTTCTGTCTCATAGTGCAACTTCAGAAAACGAATTAAACCAAATCCGTTTTGACAGTAGAGAGGAGAAGCTCACTTTAAGCATGGTGCCATACACACACACACACACACACACACACACACACACACACACACACACACACACACACACACATAACTTTGATCATGCACTGAAAGGGTAAGATTGTTGTTTTAGTTTATATTATATCGGCCTATGTGCTATCTCTATCAAACGTAGATAACGGGCCTGCACCCCCCTGTTCACCCCGTGGCCATATTGAATGTTAGGTATTGTATCACATATTATATTCAATATAGTTTTGATTCAAATATTCACTATAACACATGGACATGAAGGGATCAATTGCATGCACCATTGTCGACAGCCTCCGGCATCACAGACTGCTGTAATCCAAACAAGACGGTGCCTCGTTTCCCTAACCCAGAGCCTTCGTAGCGTTAAGATCATCACTAGAACCTTCTTATGATGTATCTTTCGTAGCCGAGCTGTTTTCCAGAGCCTTCATTAGTAACGCGGCTCTTAAAAACCTTTGCGCCTCTACGAGTGATGCAGACCATTCGTAGAGCAGCCAAAGTGCATAGTTAGATGCCTTTTAGCCCTTCCACGTCCCTTTATTTACAGAAGATCTCCGCTAAACATTTAATAATCAAGATATGTCTGGCTGTGACTGCCGATAACTTCAAAACGAAGTTGACTAAATACAAAGTGCCAAAGTATTTGTAATTGTTACAAACAAGTGAAGATAAAATGATGCTTAAAATGAAAACCGAGATAACTGAATTAAAAGATACACAGGCCTATATACCATTTTAATCATATTGAAATCAATTTCATGTTCAATTGAGTTCTATTTTACGACTAGGTTACTGTCTGTCATTTTTGCCTCAATGTGTTTCATAATGTGTGACAACATGTGCGCAATGATGTGCCCAATCTGTGATTTTGTTAATGTAAATGTATGTAATAGCCTATTTGCAGCCATAGGTGGTAATATCTCTTTAGGAGATAATCAGTAGACTATTGTGGAATAATTAGAATGTTAAGGTAAGATTTGAATGGAGATAGTGAACGTTATGTCTATACGTGCTTGTCTGGGAAACACTATTAAAAAGTTGTCTCGTAAATAATGATGCATCTAGGCCTGCTGTCCTAGGAACGATCAGCGTAATGCTTAAAGGGACCCACATTAAGATAATAATACGTCTTCCTCGGGTCACAAATCACACAAATGTAATTTAATCCAATTATATCCAAGGCAACTGGTTATCGTTTTAATAGCATGTTCATTCTGCTTTCATTTTTTCAATATGCCGTGTTCTTGTCACAGGAGGACCACCCACAGTCTCGGGACAGAATGTGTTTCTTTATTTGTCTCTGCAGCAGTCGTCTGTCCTACAGTCGTCTGTCCTACGGCTTGGCTCACTAAAATGAGTTTGAAATGCTTTGAGTATATTTTAAACATAACAACATTATGACTAGGTCAACTCCTAGACTTTCTGAATGAAAGAAATGTAGCCTATGCTTTGACATGGATTTGCTTTTGATTGGCATATTTTTCTCACTATGGCGCCACACCAGTTTCCTTGATCGAAGGGTGTGTCGATAGTTCTGCTCCTATTCAATTCGGCTACTGTAACAGGATTTCTTTGATTATGGAAAAGTAGATTAGATTATGCAGCTTTACTTCGTTTTATTGAATATCTTTAAAATATTTATTTGAGTAAACCTGTTAGACTATGACTTGACCGAACTCTACAATATAATTTGTGCGAGTGTCACCTTGCTCCAAACCATCGGATCATCGATCATCACCTTTCCTCGGCGTGCGGGCAGGGGATTACATGAAATCGTTGTTTTTAAACCATGCATATCCTACTCTGGCTCATATGCTAATTACACCACCAGGCAATTTGTCACTGCTAGTTACGATGTGAAGGACACTAACGACTAGTTAATTAGGGGGCATCAAGATGTGTATCGCAAATTCTAAGAAAAAGTAATATTATCTCGTAATTTAAATGATTCAAGGTAGCTACTGCTCGACAACGCCCAGTTTGGAAAATGTATTTTTTGTATTTATTTATACTGCAGTCCTAATGAGATATTCCGAGGAGCCACTATGTCCTTGTAGGACAGGCCTACCTTCTGGGAAATCATCTACCTATAGGGGCAGAATGGTGAACATTGAAAACGAGTATAGGGCATTAGGCTATTTGTTCAAAATATTAATACCATCTACATTTACAAAAACAACAATATTATAGGCTATAATTTTCAGATGATAAAACGTTATAATAATACATGAACAATGATGATGATTATTATTATTTGGCATATATTCATAACGTCGGTTTTCTTTTATTAATGTAAGCATCTGTAAAATAAATAGATATTCAGGTAGTTGCATAAAATAGCCTATAATGTCAAAGGGTAATCCTAATTTTAGTTTTAAACCTACGTTGATAAAAACCTATGGATAAACAAGGTCTGCATTTACTATCATGTCTTGAAATGTATCATATAGGCAACATCTTTACTATAAATGTTGTGGTCAGCTCTACGTTTAAAACAAATAAATCCCAGCCGCACCACAGTGAGAGGCAGTGTATTGGTGTGTTTAACAAAACAGTTACCATATCATCATGGCTTTGGCTAAAGTCTTCATGAGAAGGTCTTAAAGTTCCATTTCAGCTTTGTCAAAACATTACCGTCGGTCTATTAAATAGAGAATGGTCACCTGAGATGAACTATGATGGACGGACACCTGTTGCAGCCGGAGGCCAGACACTTCTGTTTTTCTTTGTCATGGACTCCATTTCAAACAGGCCTTGCAAAGTGAGCTCAGCCATGGATAGTGCTACACGTTTCACTCCAAGTTTATAGGCACTATTAGGCTCTAGCAATATATATGTATATATATGGTCGATGCAGGTTTCATTCCAATATAGGCTATTGAAGCAGCATGTGAACAGACAATTTCCAGTGGACAAATTAAATCCCAGAACGGAATAAATCAACAACGTAAAATATTGGTCCCTTTCAAAATGAGGACTATTGTTTTACTGAGGTTTTGCTATTGCACTCTTAGGCCTTGCCTGCAAAAAACGTTGGCTGTGTAGCGGTAGCCTGTAGGCTGAGGCTGTGAAATAAGGAGGCAGAGAAGGTTATTTTCGCGCACACAGTACAGGAATGCGATGACCGGGTCCCCAGGCACATCGAGGCCTGCAGGAGAGGAGCCGCTACAATAAATCAAAACCTCCCTTCTCTACTGGTTAGTGCTATCCGGGATCCTTGGGACTTCCATGCCCTACTAAACCCTAACCTTAAAACCCCTTACCCTAACCATAACCCGTACCGTAACCATTTTTAAATGTCAACTTCAATGGGGTAGGGACGTCCGAATTGCAACTCGCTCTGCTCCAATAAGACAACAACAACTCGAAGGAACGTCCCACCCCAAAAGAAAAACAGAAGTGGCTAGTTTTTCCAGTCAATTTGTCACTGCTAGTTGCGCTGTGATGGACACTAACGACTTGTTAATTAGGGGCATTCTCTGCTCCCAATCGCCCCCTCCGTGTTTTTGCAGCGGACAGAGGAATATTCTGCTTAATTCATTTAGAATGTGTAAATAAAGCAAAGACAGTGAACTGCCCTCATCTCTAGCAAAATATTAACTTTGGAAGCGCTTTGACACAGTGTAACACACTGACGGACACCTGCTGCTGGTCTGGCATCCCACACACAGAGAACATGGGGATTAATTACAGTGGATATTCAACTGCCCTGGTCACCAGACTGTGATAACAGCTGATCTAGCCCGCCGTTCACTTGCATGTCTTGTGGCACTGCTCGTTCATGTACGTCCCATTCCTCTCAGAGAGCACGCGCAGGGTGAGGGGAGAGATGTATGATCCTTTAATATGAACCCATAAGAGTCTAAGCCCTGTCTAAGCCGGGGGAGGGGGGGTTCTACTAAGCTATATGGAATTGTTTTAAGGTCATACCAAGGATCATTTTGCTGTTTGATTTAGAATTTTAAGACCCCTTTAAGTATGAAAAAAATATACAGTATATAAAAAATGATGAAAAATACGTTTTGGCCTTACTGCTATTAGCCATACAAACGCATAGAATAACACATTCACTACACGGAACATAAGATAGTTTATACAAATATAAAAAGGAAGTTTGTTCTGAAGTGTCTGTCCTTATTCCGAGAGATATAACAAAGATCAGGAAACATATATATATATATATATATTTTAATTTTTTACATGTATTTAACCCCTTATTTTTGGAACTAAACAGTCTCTGTATATACAGACTCTGCAGCCGAAACGCGTCGGATTTTTAAAAACATTGTTTCTATTGAACATGCCATACTAATAAAGGCATTTTAATCAATTATATGAAGAGTGCCTTGGTCCTCCTTTCTTTTTGATGACCAACTCAACCCTTTTACCAAAGAGCACCTTCTGTCTACCAACATTTACTATTGTGTACCTTAGTAGCTCTTCACTTCCTCCTCTTTCTACGAGTCTCTGTATATACTTCCAATACATTTGTTCAACTGGTACAGGGGACCTTCAGACGAGTCTTGTGAGGCCTGTGGGCGTCCTAGAGCAAAACAACTGACATGTACGTGTTCGTGAGAGTCTCACCTTTCCACAAAGGGTTTACAAAAACATTAATATTATAGCTCAAACTGTTCGGTGGCTACAGACAGAAGTTGACAGATTGGCTGTACCGACTTCAAAACAGAGAAATCCATCTTGTTCACGAGAGTCTCATCTTTCCATAGAGGGGTCATAATACTTTGTAGGCCAAACGTTCGGATGCCACAGAGGATTTTGTGAGAACACCGATTTTCCGGATTTTTCATGGTCTGACAAACACCTCTCTAGCTCTATCACCATTCACTTCAGATGCAGAAGTGTAACATAGGCGGATGCTGTGCATTGAGATGCATCCCATGCAAAAAAATACATGTCTCTATCTTAAACGAATGGATTTCTATGGGGATGTTTTTATTATGCTAATTCGAACGGACATCGACCTTTGGGTTTTGTTAATATGATTATGAACTCCATGACAACCTAGGCACTCCTGTCTTTCTTTTAGAGTAGGATGTTCCGAGTTGTTGTTGGCTTATTGGAGCAACGGTAACGTAATGAAAAGGCAAGGGTTTTATGTGACTTTCCCCGCTATTGCTTTGATAGAAAGGCACAGCTGGCGGCCTTTTTCGAACATACTGATATTGCTAACAGAAGTAGACACTAACAGACGGCAGGAGAGTAGGTCCATTTCATGCTGGGACACTGATAGGGTATAGCCTACGTTCCTTGGTATTTCGATGAGTGTGCATGGAACAAACAAGAATCAAATGGATTCTGGAAAGCGGCGCTTCTCATGAGTTGGAATGAAAAGCCCTCCAAAAACTCGTAGTAGGCCTACCTCAAATGAGTTAACCTCTATATTATGAGGCGCAATGAGGCCTTTTATTATCCTTGAGGTTAACTGTTCATCCCTATGTTTTCCCCATAACTGCTGTTGGCTTATTTGTCAACCTATTACGCAGGAAAGATAGGCCTGTTACTCATGGAGGATAGGCCTAATTACACATCGGCCTATTTCACGACATGTCCTATAATTGCCCATAGAGCCCATTCATTCATCAGTGTTTTTACTTCATTAGGTAAATTCCCTTTCTAATTCTTAAGGCTTGATCCCCGAGCTCTCCAAACACAATTCTATTTTACGCACAATGTAACATTTCAATCTACTGCGTATCACAGGAAAATGAATGGTGACAGCATACCAAAACACGGACATGTGCACTTGTTAGTGTGTTTGTCAACTTTCTCCTGAAATGTCTACTCCTTTAAATGTCTTCCTCAGTGGTCTGCTTCCAGTTGTTGCATAGCCTACTACCCTGCAGTTTACTATATGAATGTTATATCTTATTAACCTTTATTTATTTCGGTACGTGCTCTGTTTCAGTTTTAGGAACATTAAGGGGGAAAATAATATGACAACTAGAATATAGATTCTCAAAATAGGGTTACTCGATTAGGGAACATGTTATATCGGTTGGCAAACTAAAGAAAACTGTTTTTAAACTCAAGGACATTATCTCCCCAAGAAAGGTGAAAAATAAACGTTGTTTAAGTCTTTTCGAATGTGAGTCGGTTTTCGGAAAGAATGGGAAAACCTCGCGATAAAAATGAAGTTTATTATCCAGAGTGAAATCCGATCATGCTGAGGTCGAGGGGCCAAACTTTTTAAGACTAATGTTTATTTAGAGAAGTGAGCGCTGTCTATGTGACTCCCTGTTCTCCCAGAATGTAGCACTAATGTATTTAGCAGTGTAGTGCAGCCCACCGCCGAGCAGCCCGCCGCGGATACAAGGCTCTGCTGGCCACCACTCTGTGGCCGCACGTGGGGACTGCAGTGTCAAAACAGCGAGATGTAGACCTACACGCAAAATCAATTGTCAACTATATAACTTTAAAGAAGGTCCATT